>NC_140997.1:97147873-97167790 GCF_052327205.1 Somniosus microcephalus
CCGTCCCGTTCACCTCCCCCTCCCCCCGTCCCGTTCACCTCCCCCTTCCCCCCGTCCCGTTCACCTCCCCCTCCCCCCGTCCCGTTCACCTCCCCCTCCCCCGTCCGGTTCACCTCCCCCTCCCACGTCCGTTCACCTCCCCCTCCCACGTCCCGTTCACCTCCCCCTCCCCCCGTCCCGTTCACCTCCCCCTCCCCCCGTCCCGTTCACCTCCCCCTCCCCCCGTCCCGTTCACCTCCCCCTCCCCCCGTCCCGTTCACCTCCCCCTCCCCCTCGTCCTGTTCACCTCCCCCTCCCCCCATCCTGTTCACATCCCCCTCCCCCTCGTCCCGTTCACCTCCCCCTCCCCCCGTCCCGTTCACCTCCCCCTCCCCCGTCCCGTTCACCTCACCCTCCCCCGTCCCGTTCACCTCCCCCTCCCCCCTCGTCCTGTTCCCCTCCCCCTCCCCCCGTCCCGTTCACTTCCCCCTCCCCCCGTCCCGTTCACCTCCCCCTCCCCCGTCCCGTTCACCTCCCCCTCCCCCCGTCCCGATCACCCCCCTCCCCCTCGTCCTGTTCCCCTCCCCCTCCCCGTCCCGTTCACCTCCCCCTCCCCCTCGTCCTGTTCCCCTCCCCCTCCCCCGTCCCGTTCACCTCCCCCTCCCCCCTCCCATTCACCTCCCACTCCCCCCGTCCTGTTCACCTCCCCCTCCCCCCCGTTCCGTTCACCTCCCCCTCCCCCTCGTCCTGTTCACGTCCCCCTCCCCCCGTCCTGTTCACCTCCCCCTCCCCCCGTCCCGTTCACCTCCCCCTCCCCCCGTCCCGTTCACCTCCCCCTCACCCGTCCCGTTCGCCTCCCCCTCCCCCGTCCCGTTCGCCTCCCCCTCCCCCGGTCCCGTTCACCTCCCCCTCCCCCCATCCCGCTCACCTCCCCCTCCCCCCGTCCTGTTCACCTCCCCCTCGCCCCGTCCTGTTCCCCTCCCACTCCCCCCGTCCCGTTCACCTCCCCCTCCCCCCGTCCCGTTCACCTCCCCCTCCCCCCATCACGTTCACCTCCCCCTCCCCCCGTCCCGTTCACCTTCCCCTCCCCCGTCCTGTTCACCTCCCCCTCCAGCCGTCCTGTTCCCCTCCCCCTCCCCCCGTCCCGTTCACCTCCCCCTCCCCCCGTCCCGTTCACCGCCCCCTCCCTCCGTCCCGGTCACCTCCCCCTCCCCCTCGTCCTGTTCCCCTCCCCCTCCCCCTCGTCCCGTTCACCTCCCCCTCCCCCCGTCCCGTTCACCTCCCCCTCCCCCCGTCCCATTCATCACCCCCTCCCCCCTCCCGTTCACCTTCCCCTCCCCCTCGTCCTGTTCCCCTCCCCCTCCCCCTCGTCCCGTTCACCTCCCCCTCCCCCCGTCCCGTTCACCTCCCCCTCCCCCCGTCCCGTTCACCTCCCCCTCCCCCTCGTCCCATTCACCTCCCCCTCCCCCCGTCCCATTCACCTCCCCCTCCCCCCGTCCGGTTCACCTCCCCCTCCCCCCGTCCGGTTCACCTCCTCCTCCCCCCGTCCCGTTCACCTCCCCCTCCCCCCGTCCCGTTCACCTCCCCCTCCCCCCGTCCCGTTCACCTCCCCCTCCCCCCGTCCCGTTCACCTCCCCCTCCCCCCGTCCCATTCACCTCCCCCTCCCCCCGTCCGGTTCACCTCCCCCTCCCCCCGTCCGGTTCACCTCCTCCTCCCCCCGTCCCGTTCACCTCCCCCTCCCCCGTCCCGTTCACCTCCCCCTCCCCCGTCCCGTTCACCTCCCCCTCCCCCCGTCCCGTTCACCTCCCCCTCCCCCCCGTCCCGTTCACCTCCCCCTCCCCCTCGTCCTGTTCACCTCCCCCTCCCCCCATCCTGTTCACCTCCCCCTCCCCCTCGTCCCGTTCACCTCCCCCTCCCCCCGTCCCGTTCACCTCCCCCTCCCCGTCCCGTTCACCTCCCCCTCCCCCTCGTCCTGTTCACCTCCCCCAACCCTCGTCCCGTTCACCTCCCCCTCCCCCCGTCCCATTCACCTCCCCCTCCCCCGTCCCGTTCACCTCCCCCTCCCCCCGTCCCGATCACCCCCCCCTCCCCCTCGTCCTGTTCCCCTCCCCCTCCCCGTCCCGTTCACCTCCCCCTCCCCCTCGTCCTGTTCCCCTCCCCCTCCGCCCGTCCCGTTCACCTCCCCCTCCCCCCTCCCGTTCACCTTCCCCTCCCCGTCCCGTTCACCTCCCCCTCCCCCCTCCCATTCACCTCCCCCTCCCCCCGTTCCGTTCACCTCCCCCTCCCCCTCGTCCTGTTCACGTCCCCCTCCCCCCGTCCTGTTCACCTCCCCCTCCCCCGTCCCGTTCACCTCCCCCTCCCCTCGTCCTGTTCCCCTCCCCCTCCCCCGTCCCGTTCACCTCCCCCTCCCCCCGTCCCGTTCACCTCCCCCTCCCCCCTCCCGTTCACCTTCCCCTCCCCCTCGTCCTGTTCCCCTCCCCCCGGCCTGTTCACCTCCCCCTCCCCCTCGTCCCGTTCACCTCCCCCTCCCCCCGTCCCGTTCACCTCCCCCTCCCCCCGTCCCGGTCACCTCCCCCTCCCCCGGTCCTGTTCATCACCCCCTCCCCCCTCCCGTTCACCTTCCCCTCCCCCTCGTCCTGTTCCCCTCCCCCTCCCCCTCGTCCCGTTCACCTCCCCCTCCCCCCATCCCGTTCACCTCCCCCTCCCCCCGTCCCATTCACCTCCCCCGCCCCCTCGTCCCATTCACCTCCCCCTCCCCCCGTCCCATTCACCTCCCCCTCCCCCCGTGCGGTTCCCCTCCCCCTCCCCCCGTCCGGTTCACCTCCCCCTCCCCCCGTGCGGTTCCCCTCCCCCTCCCCCCGTCCCGTTCACCTCCCCCTCCCCCCGTCCCGTTCACCTCCCCCTTCCCCCGTCCCGTTCACCTCCCCCTCCCCCCGTCCCGTTCACCTCCCCCTCCCCCGTCCCGTTCACCTCCCCCTCCCCCGTCCCGTTCACCTCCCCCTCCCCCCGTCCCGTTCACCTCCCCCTCCCCCCGTCCCGTTCACCTCCCCCTCCCCCCGTCCCGTTCACCTCCCCCTCCCCCTCGTCCTGTTCACCTCCCCCTCCCCCCATCCTGTTCACCTCCCCCTCCCTCTCGTCCCGTTCACCTCCCCCTCCCCCCGTCCCGTTCACCTCCCCCTCCCCCGTCCCGTTCACATCCCCCTCCCCCGTCCCGTTCACCTCCCCCTCCCCCCTCGTCCTGTTCCCCTCCCCCTCCCCCCGTCCCGTTCACTTCCCCCTCCCCCTCGTCCTGTTCCCCTCCCCCTCCCCGTCCCGTTCACCTCCCCCTCCCCCTCGTCCTGTTCCCCTCCCCCTCCCCCGTCCCGTTCACCTCCCCCTCCCCCCTCCCATTCACCTCCCACTCCCCCCGTCCTGTTCACCTCCCCCTCCCCCCCGTTCCGTTCACCTCCCCCTCCCCCTCGTCCTGTTCACGTCCCCCTCCCCCCGTCCTGTTCACCTCCCCCTCCCCCCGTCCCGTTCACCTCCCCCTCCCCCCGTCCCGTTCACCTCCCCCTCCCCCGTCCCGGTCACCTCCCCCTCCCCCGGTCCTGTTCATCACCCCCTCCCCCCTCCCGTTCACCTTCCCCTCCCCCTCGTCCTGTTCCCCTCCCCCTCACACTCCCAATCTCTCTCTCTCTCACACTCCCAATCTCTCTCTCTCTCACACTCCCAATCTCTCTCTCACACTCCCAATCTCTCTCTCTCACACTCCCAATCTCTCTCTCACACTCCCAATCTCTCTCTCTCACACTACCAATCTCTCTCTCTCTCACACTCCCAATCTCTCTCTCTCTCTCTCTCACTCCCAATCTCTCTCTCTCTCTCACACTCCCAATCTCTCTCTCTCTCACACTCCCAATCTCTCTCTCTCTCACACTCCCAATCTCTCTCTCTCACACTCCCAGTCTCTCTCTCTCTCTCTCACTCCCAATCTATCTCTCTCTCACACTCCCAATCTCTCTCTCTCTCACACTCCCAATCTCTCTCTCTCTCACACTCCCAGACTCTCTCTCTCACACTCCCAATCTCTCTCTCTCACACTCCCAATCTCTCTGACACTCCCAATCTCTCTCTCTCTCTCACACTCCCAATCTCTCTCTCTCACATTCCCAATCTCTCTCTCACTCACACTCCCAATCTCTCTCTCTCTCTCTCAAACCCCCAATCTCTCTCTCTCTCTAACCCCCAATCTCTCTCTCTCTCACACTCCCAATCTCTCTCTCTCTCACACTCCCAATCTCTCTCTCTCACACTCCCAGTCTCTCTCTCACACTCCCAGTCTCTCTCTCTCTCACACTCCCAGTCTCTCTCTCTCACACTCCCAATCTCTCTCTTGTTCACACTCCCAATCTCTCTCTCTCTCTCACACTCCCAATCTCTCTCTCTCTCTCACTCCCAATCTCTCTCTCTCTCTCACTACCAATCTCTCTCTCTCTCACACTCCCAATCTCTCTCTCTGACACTCCCAATCTCTCTCTCTCTCTCACACTCCCAATCTCTCTGGCACTCCCAATCTCTCTCTCTCTCTCACACTCCCAATCTCTCTCTCTCTCACACTCCCAATCTCTCTCTCTCACACACTCCCAATCTCTCTCTCTCTCACACTCCCAATCTCTCTCTCTCTCACACTCCCAATCTCTCTCTCTCACACTCCCAATCTCTCTCTCTCTCACACTCCCAATCTCTCTCTCTCACCCACTCCCAATATCTCTCTCACACACTCCCAATCTCTCTCTCACACTCCCAATCTCTCTCTCTCTCACACTCCCAATCTCTCGCTGTCTCTCTCACTCCCAATCTCTTTCTCTCACACTCCCAATTTCTCTCTCTCTCACTCCCAATCTCTCTCTCTCTCACACTCCCAATCTCTCTCTCACACTCCCAATCTCTCTCTCTCACACTCCCAATCTCTCTCTCTCACACTCCCAATCTCTCTCTCTCACACTCCCAATCTCTCTCTCTCTCACACTCCCAATCTCTCTCTCTCTCTCACACTCCCAATCTCTCTCTCTCTCACACTCCCAATCTCTCTCTCTCTCACACTCCCAATCTCTCTCTCTCTCACACTCCCAATCTCTCTCTCTCTCACACTCCCAATCTCTCTCTCACACTCCCAATCTCTCTCTCTCACACTCCCAATCTCTCTCTCACACTCCCAATCTCTCTCTCTCACACTACCAATCTCTCTCTCTCTCACACTCCCAATCTCTCTCTCTCTCTCTCTCACTCCCAATCTCTCTCTCTCTCTCTCACTCCCAATCTCTCTCTCTCTCACTCCCAATCTCTCTCTCTCTCTCACACTCCCAATCTCTCTCCCTCTGACACTCCCAATCTCTCTCTCACACTCCAAATCTCTCTCTCTCTCCTTCCCTCTCTCTCTCTCCTTCCCTCTGCCTCCCCTCTCTCCCTCCCCTCTCTCCCCCTCTCCTCCCTCCCCTCTCCTCCCTCCCCCTCTCCTCCCTCCCCCACCTTCTCCCCCTCCCTTCCCTCCCCCCTTCCCTCCCCCACTCCCCTCCCCTCCCCCCTCCCCTCTCCCCCTCTGCTCCCCCCTTCCCTCCCCCTCCTCCCCCCTTCCCTCCCCCTCCTACGCCCTTCCCTCCCCCTCCCCCTCCTCCCCCCTTCCTCCCCCTTCCCTTCCTCCCCCTTCCTCCCCCTTCCCCTTCCTCCCCCTTCCCCCCAGTCGCTCTCTCTCTTCCCCCCCAGTCTCTCGCTCTCTCTCTCTTCCCCCAGTCTCTCGCTCTCTCTCTCTTCCCCCCAGTCTCTCGCTCTCTCTTTTCCCCCCAGTCTCTCGCTCTCTCTCTTCCCCCCGTCTCTCACTCTTTCTCTTCCCCCCCAGTCGCTCTCTCTCTTCCCCCCCAGTCGCGCTCACTCCCCCGTCTCTCGCTCTCTCTCTTCCCCCCCAGTCGCTCTCTCTCCTCCCCCCAGTTGCTCTCTCTCTTCCCCCAGTCGCTCTCTCTCTTCCCCCCCAGTCGCTCTCTCTCTTCCTCCCAGTCGCTATCTCTCTTCCCCCCCAGTCGCTCCCTCTCTCTCTTCCAACAACAACATGCCCTCAAAAAAGCCTCGGCACCACCGGGCACCCCCAGCTAGTATTATATATGTAAGGGACACCCGGTGGAACCGCCACAACTCTACCTTTCTGTTTTTCCTACCAAAGTGGATAACTTCACATTTATCCACGTTATACTGCATCTGCCATGTATTTGCCCATTCACTCAACTTGTCTAAATCACCTTGAAGCCTCATTGCATCCTCCTCACAACCCCACCTAGTTTCATGTCATCAGCAAACTTGGAAATATTACATTTGGTTCCCTCATCCAAATCTTTGATATATATTGTGAATAGCTGGGGCCCAAGCACTGATCCCTGCGGTACCCCACTTGTCACCGCCTGCCACCCCGAAAAAGACCCATTTATTCCTACTCTCTGTTTCCTGTCTGTTAACCAATTTTCAATCCATGCCAGTATATTACCCCCAATCCCATGTGCTTTAACTTTACACGCTAACCTCTTATGTGGGACTTTATCCCAGATAATGACCAGGTCATCTGTTTTAGTGATATTGATTGAGGGGATAATTATTGGCCAGGTCACTGGGGAGAACTCCCCTGCTCTTCTTCAAAATAGTGCCGTGGGATCTTTTACGTCCACCTGAGAGAGCAGACGGGGCCTCGGTTTAATATCTCAACCAAAAGACGGCACCTCTGACAGTGCAGCATCCCCTCAGCACTGCACTGGGCGTGTCAGCCTGGATTATGTGCTCAAGTGTCTGGAGCGTGACTTTGAACCCATGACCTTTATGACTCAGAGGCAGTGAGCCACAGCTGACACTAACAACCAGCAGCAGTCAGAAATATATGTATTGGAATCTTCAGCAGTGGGGTTTGAAGCAATCCCAGATAGAGAATCTGGTGGAAATGTTTCTGCAATGGGGACAAGGCATCATAGAGAAAAGGGGTCTGCTGGTGCTACTGTATAGACCTTTTGACATAAGGGGATAAAATTGGACCGGATTGTGCCTGTTTTCCAGCTGGAAAATTATTGCTTAAGGTTCTAATTTAGGGCGCCAATCTCCTGCGCCCCAACAGCGTCAGAAACACATCTGGTGCCATACTGGTTTGGGTGCTGTAGAAGCGACCCTGTCATTTGGCCCTTTAATTTGCTGATCAGGGGGCTAAACACCTGTTTTTGGCCCCAAACTGGTTTTCCCTGGCGTTGGGCCTGCTGCGTTCAGGATCGGCTCCTGGAGGAGCAGGAAGGCCCCTCCAGGCTCCGGGTTAAAACAGCGGGTCTCTGCCGACCTCTGCTCACCCCCACCCCACCTCCTCCCAATTGCTTCACCTGCTTGGACTCACCTGAGGCCCTCAGTCGCTGTTGCAAGCGGCCGATGTCGCTCCCCCATCCACCCAGCGAGTTGCCTCTGGGGCCTCCGCTGAGCTCAGCAGCTCGCCGGTTCTATCCTAATGATTCTGCGGACCATCGGCGTAGTCGTGCCACCAGTCTCATTGGGCATGGGCAGCACCGGGATCGCACCCCAATTCAGGCTGGGTCCAATTTCCAGGCCAAGTGTTCTCAGGAATGGAAAAATCCTATTAGGATCAACATGTCTGATCTTTTCTGATAGATCTCAACCCCACCCACCTGCCTCCCCTTCACCCTCATCCCTCGACCCGCCCCCTCTCTGTAGAAATCTATCTCCAACCTATTATCCATTTCAATGAGCACAAGAATGCTCCTCCTGGCTCCCCAACAGTACTGCAGGTCATCACCAGCCAAGTCTTCCACCCCCACCACTCTGCTCCATTAACCTTCCCTCTCCTCCCCCTCCCCCACCATCCTGTTCACATCCCCCTCCCCCCCGTCCTGTTCACCTCCCCCTCCCCCGTCCCGTTCACCTCCCCCTCCCCCCCGTCCTGTTCACCTCCCCCTCCCCCCCGTCCTGTTCACCTCCCCCTTCCCCGTCCCGTTCACATCCCCCTCCCCCCGTCCTGTTCACCTCCCCCTCCCCCCGTCCCGTTCACCTCCCCCTCCCCCGTCCAGTTCACCTCCCCCTCCCCTCGTCCCGTTCACCTCCCCAATCCCCCCATCCCGTACACCTCCCCCTGCCCCCATCCCGTTCACCTCCCCCTCCCCTGTCCCGTTCACCTCCCCCTCCCACCGTCCCGTTCACCTCCCCCTCCCCCTCATCCCATTCAGCTCCCCCTCCCCCTCATTCCGTTCAGCTCCCCCGCCCCCCCGTCCCGTTCACCTCCCCCTCCCCCTCGTCCCGTTCACCTCCCCCTCCCCTGTCCCGTTCACCTTCCCCTCCCACCGTCCCGTTCACCTCCCCCTCCCCCCGTCCCGTTCACCTCCCCCTCCCCCCGTCCCGTTCACCTCCCCCTCCCCCTCGTCCCGTTCACCTCCCCCTCCCCCTCGTCCCGTTCACCTCCACCTCCCCCCGTCCCGTTCAGCTCCCCTTCCCCCCGTCCCATTCACTTCCCCTCCCCCGTCCCGTTCACCTCCCCCTCCCCCCGTCCCGTTCACCTCCCCCTCCCCCCGTCCTGTTCACCTCCCCCTCACCTCATCCCGTTCACCTCCCCCTCCCCCTCGTCCCGTTCACCTCCCCCTCCCCCTCGTCCAGTTCACCTCCCCCTCCCCCTCGTCCCGTTCACCTCCCCCTCCCCCGTCCCGTTCACCTCCCCCTCCCCCCGTCCCGTTCACCTCCCCCTCCCCCCATCCTGTTCACCTCCCCCTCCCCCCGTCCCGTTCACCTCCCCCTCACCCGTCCCGTTCGCCTCCCCCTCCCCCGTCCCGTTCGCCTCCCCCTCCCCCGGTCCCGTTCACCTCCCCCTCCCCCCATCCCGCTCACCTCCCCCTCCCCCCGTCCTGTTCCCCTCCCCCTCCCCCCGTCCTGTTCACCTCCCCCTCTCCCCGTCCTGTTCCCCTCCCCCTCCCCCCGTCCCGTTCACCTCCCCCTCCCCCCGTCCCGTTCACCTCCCCCATCACGTTCACCTCCCCCTCCCCCGTCCTGTTCACCTCCCCCTCCCCCCGTCCTGTTCCCCTCCCCCTCCCCCCGTCCCGTTCACCTCCCTCACCCCCCGTCCCGTTCACCTCCCCCTCCCCCGTCCCGTTCACCTCCCCCTCCCCCCGTCCCGTTCACCTCCCCCTCCCCCCTCCCGTTCACCTTCCCCTCCCCCTCGTCCTGTTCCCCTCCCCCTCCCCCCGGCCTGTTCACCTCCCCCTCCCCCTCGTCCCGTTCACCTCCCCCTCCCCCCGTCCCGTTCACCTCCCCCTCCCTCCGTCCTGGTCACCTCCCCCTCCCCCCGTCCCGTTCACCTCCCCCTCCCCCGTCCAGTTCACTTCCCCCTCCCCTCGTCCCGTTCACCTCCCCTATCCCCCCATCCCGTTCACCTCCCCCTCCCCCCGTCCCGTTCACCTCCCCCTCCCCCGTCCAGTTCACTTCCCCCTCCCCTCGTCCCGTTCACCTCCCCTATCCCCCCATCCCGTTCACCTCCCCCTCCCACCGTCCCGTTCACCTCCCCCTCCCCCTCATCCCATTCAGCTCCCCCTCCCCCCCGTCCCGTTCACCTCCCCCTCCCCCTCGTCCTGTTCCCCTCCCCCTCCCCTGTCCCGTTCACTTTCCCCTCCCACCGTCCCGTTCACCTCCCCCTCCCCCCGTCCCGTTCACCTCCCCCTCCCCCCGTCCCGTTCACCTCCCCCTCCCCCCGTCCAGTTCACCTCCCCCTCACCCCATCCCGTTCACCTCCCCCTCCCCCTCGTCCCGTTCACCTCCCCCTCCCCCCGTCCCGTTCACCTCCCCCTCCCCCCGTCCCGTTCACCTCCCCCTCCCCCGTCCCGTTCACCTCCCCCTCCCCCCATCCTGTTCACCTCCCCCTCCCCCCGTCCCGTTCACCTCCCCCTCACCCGTCCCGTTCGCCTCCCCCTCCCCCGTCCCGTTCGCCTCCCCCTCCCCCGGTCCCGTTCACCTCCCCCTCCCCCCATCCCGCTCACCTCCCCCTCCCCCCGTCCTGTTCCCCTCCCCCTCCCCCCGTCCTGTTCACCTCCCCCTCGCCCCGTCCTGTTCCCCTCCCACTCCCCCCGTCCCGTTCACCTCCCCCTCCCCCCGTCCCGTTCACCTCCCCCTCCCCCCATCACGTTCACCTCCCCCTCCCCCCGTCCCGTTCACCTTCCCCTCCCCCGTCCTGTTCACCTCCCCCTCCCCCCGTCCTGTTCCCCTCCCCCTCCCCCCGTCCCGTTCACCTCCCCCTCCCCCCGTCCCGTTCACCGCCCCCTCCCTCCGTCCCGGTCACCTCCCCCTCCCCCTCGTCCTGTTCCCCTCCCCCTCCCCCTCGTCCCGTTCACCTCCCCCTCCCCCCGTCCCGTTCACCTCCCCCTCCCCCCGTCCCGTTCACCTCCCCCTCCCCCCGTCCCATTCATCACCCCCTCCCCCCTCCCGTTCACCTTCCCCTCCCCCTCGTCCTGTTCCCCTCCCCCTCCCCCTCATCCCGTTCACCTCCCCCTCCCCCCGTCCCGTTCACCTCCCCCTCCCCCCGTCCCGTTCACCTCCCCCTCCCCCTCGTCCCATTCACCTCCCCCTCCCCCCGTCCCATTCACCTCCCCCTCCCCCCGTCCGGTTCACCTCCCCCTCCCCCCGTCCGGTTCACCTCCTCCTCCCCCCGTCCCGTTCACCTCCCCCTCCCCCCGTCCCGTTCACCTCCCCCTCCCCCCGTCCCGTTCACCTCCCCCTCCCCCCGTCCCGTTCACCTCCCCCTCCCCCCGTCCCATTCACCTCCACCTCCCCCCGTCCGGTTCACCTCCCCCTCCCCCCGTCCGGTTCACCTCCTCCTCCCCCCGTCCCGTTCACCTCCCCCTCCCCCGTCCCGTTCACCTCCCCCTCCCCCGTCCCGTTCACCTCCCCCTCCCCCCGTCCCGTTCACCTCCCCCTCCCCCTGTCCCGTTCACCTCCCCCTCCCCCTCGTCCTGTTCACCTCCCCCTCCCCCATCCTGTTCACCTCCCCCTCCCCCTCGTCCCGTTCACCTCCCCCTCCCCCCGTGCCGTTCACCTCCCCCTCCCCGTCCCGTTCACCTCCCCCTCCCCCTCGTCCTGTTCACCTCCCCCCATCCTGTTCACCTCCCCCAACCCTCGTCCCGTTCACCTCCCCCTCCCCCCGTCCCATTCACCTCCCCCTCCCCCGTCACGTTCACCTCCCCCTCCCCCCTCGTCCTGTTCCCCTCCCCCCGTCCCGTTCACTTCCCCCTCCCCCCGTCCCGTTCACCTCCCCCTCCCCCGTCCCGTTCACCTCCCCCTCCCCCCGTCCCGATCACCCCCCCCTCCCCCTCGTCCTGTTCCCCTCCCCCTCCCCGTCCCGTTCACCTCCCCCTCCCCCTCGTCCTGTTCCCCTCCCCCTCCGCCCGTCCCGTTCACCTCCCCCTCCCCCCTCCCGTTCACCTTCCCCTCCCCGTCCCGTTCACCTCCCCCTCCCCCCTCCCATTCACCTCCCCCTCCCCCCGTTCCGTTCACCTCCCCCTCCCCCTCGTCCTGTTCACGTCCCCCTCCCCCCGTCCTGTTCACCTCCCCCTCCCCCGTCCCGTTCACCTCCCCCTCCCCTCGTCCTGTTCCCCTCCCCCTCCCCTTCCCGATCACCCCCCCCTCCCCCTCGTCCTGTTCCCCTCCACCTCCCCGTCCCGTTCACCTCCCCCTCCCCCTCGTCCTGTTCCCCTCCCCCTCCCCCCGTCCCGTTCACCTCCCCCTCCCCCGTCCCGTTCACCTCCCCCTCCCCCCTCCCATTCACCTCCCCCTCCCCCCGTCCTGTTCACCTCCCCCTCCCCCCCGTTCCGTTCACCTCCCCCTCCCCCTCGTCCTGTTCACGTCCCCCTCCCCCCGTCCCGTTCACCTCCCCCTCCCCCCGTCCCGTTCACCTCCCCCTCCCCCATCCCGTTCACCTCCCCCTCCCCCCGGCCTGTTCACCTCCCCCTCCCCCCGTCCCGTTCACCTCCCCCCGTCCCGTTCACCTCCCCCTCCCCCGTCCCGGTCACCTCCCCCTCCCCCGGTCCTGTTCATCACCCCCTCCCCCCTCCCGTTCACCTTCCCCTCCCCCTCGTCCTGTTCCTTTCCCCCTCCCCCTCGTCCCGTTCACCTCCCCCTCCCCTGTCCCGTTCACCTCCCCCTCCCCCCGTCCCGTTCACCTCCCCCTCCCCCCGTCCCGTTCACCTCCCCCTCCCCCTCGTCCCGTTCACCTCCACCTCCCCCCGTCCCGTTCAGCTCCCCTTCCCCCCGTCCCGTTCAGCTCCCCTTCCCCCCGTCCCATTCACCTCCCCCTCCCCCGTCCCGTTCACCTCCCCCTCCCCCCATCCCATTCACCTCCCCCTCCCCCCGTCCTGTTCACCTCCCCCTCACCCCATCCCGTTCACCTCCCCCTCCCCCGCGTCCCGTTCACCTCCCCCTCCCCCTCGTCCAGTTCACCTCCCCCTCCCCCTCGTCCCGTTCACCTCCCCCTCCCCCGTCCCGTTCACCTCCCCCTCCCCCCGTCCCGTTCACCTCCCCCTCCGCCCATCCTGTTCACCTCCCCCTCCCCCCGTCCCGTTCACCTCCCCCTCACCCGTCCCGTTCGCCTCCCCCTCCCCCGTCCCGTTCGCCTCCCCCTCCCCCGGTCCTGCTCACCTCCCCCTCCCCCCATCCCGCTCACCTCCCCCTCCCCCCGTCCTGTTCACCTCCACCTCTCCCCGTCCTGTTCCCCTCCCCCTCCCCCCGTCCCGTTCACCTCCCCCTCCCCCCGTCCCGTTCACCTCCCCCTCCCCCCATCACGTTCACCTCCCCCTCCCCCCGTCCCGTTCACCTTCCCCTCCCCCGTCCTGTTCACCTCCCCCTCCGCCCGTCCTGTTCCCCTCCCCCTCCCCCCGTCCCGTTCACCTCGCCCTCCCCCCGTCCCGTTCACCTCCCCCTCCCCCGTCCCGTTCACCTCCCCCTCCCCCCGTCCCGTTCACCTCCCCCTACCCCCTCCCGTTCACCTTCCCCTCCCCCTCGTCCTGTTCCCCTCCCCCCGGCCTGTTCACCTCCCCCTCCCCCTCGTCCCGTTCACCTCCCCCTCCCCCCGTCCCGTTCACCTCCCCCTCCCCCCGTCCCGGTCACCTCCCCCTCCCCCGGTCCTGTTCATCACCCCCTCCCCCCTCCCGTTCACCTTCCCCTCCCCCTCGTCCTGTTCCCCTCCCCCTCCCCCTCGTCCCGTTCACCTCCCCCTCCCCCCATCCCGTTCACCTCCCCCTCCCCCCGTCCCGTTCACCTCCCCCGCCCCCTCGTCCCATTCACCTCCCCCTCCCCCCGTCCCATTCACCTCCCCCTCCCCCCGTGCGGTTCCCCTCCCCCTCCCCCCGTCCGGTTCACCTCCCCCTCCCCCCGTGCGGTTCCCCTCCCCCTCCCCCCGTCCCGTTCACCTCCCCCTCCCCCCGTCCCGTTCACCTCCCCCTTCCCCCGTCCCGTTCACCTCCCCCTCCCCCCGTCCCGTTCACCTCCCCCTCCCACGTCCCGTTCACCTCCCCCTCCCCCCGTCCCGTTCACCTCCCCCTCCCCCCGTCCCGTTCACCTCCCCCTCCCCCCGTCCCGTTCACCTCCCCCTCCCCCCGTCCCGTTCACCTCCCCCTCCCCCTCGTCCTGTTCACCTCCCCCTCCCCCCATCCTGTTCACCTCCCCCTCCCCCTCGTCCCGTTCACCTCCCCCTCCCCCCGTCCCGTTCACCTCCCCCTCCCCCGTCCCGTTCACCTCCCCCTCCCCCGTCCCGTTCACCTCCCCCTCCCCCCTCGTCCTGTTCCCCTCCCCCTCCCCCCGTCCCGTTCACTTCCCCCTCCCCCCGTCCCGTTCACCTCCCCCTCCCCCGTCCCGTTCACCTCCCCCTCCCCCGTCCCGATCACCCCCCCCTCCCCCTCGTCCTGTTCCCCTCCCCCTCCCCGTCCCGTTCACCTCCCCCTCCCCCTCGTCCTGTTCCCCTCCCCCTCCCCCGTCCCGTTCACCTCCCCCTCCCCCCTCCCATTCACCTCCCACTCCCCCCGTCCTGTTCACCTCCCCCTCCCCCCCGTTCCGTTCACCTCCCCCTACCCCTCGTCCTGTTCACGTCCCCCTCCCCCCGTCCTGTTCACCTCCCCCTCCCCCCGTCCCGTTCACCTCCCCCTCCCCCCGTCCCGTTCACCTCCCCCTCACCCGTCCCGTTCGCCTCCCCCTCCCCCGTCCCGTTCGCCTCCCCCTCCCCCGGTCCCGTTCACCTCCCCCTCCCCCCATCCCGCTCACCTCCCCCTCCCCCCGTCCTGTTCCCCTCCCCCTCCCCCCGTCCTGTTCACCTCCCCCTCGCCCCGTCCTGTTCCCCTCCCACTCCCCCCGTCCCGTTCACCTCCCCCTCCCCCCGTCCCGTTCACCTCCCCCTCCCCCCATCACGTTCACCTCCCCCTCCCCCCGTCCCGTTCACCTTCCCCTCCCCCGTCCTGTTCACCTCCCCCTCCCCCCGTCCTGTTCCCCTCCCCCTCCCCCCGTCCCGTTCACCTCCCCCTCCCCCCGTCCCGTTCACCGCCCCCTCCCTCCGTCCCGTTCACCTCCCCCTCCCCCCGTCCCATTCACCTCCCCCTCCCCCCCGTCCGGTTCACCTCCCCCTCCCCCCGTCCGGTTCACCTCCCCCTCCCCCCGTCCGGTTCACCTCCTCCTCCCCCCGTCCCGTTCACCTCCCCCTCCCCCGTCCCGTTCACCTCCCCCTCCCCCGTCCCGTTCACCTCCCCCTCCCCCCGTCCCGTTCACCTCCCCCTCCCCCCGTCCCGTTCACCTCCCCCTCCCCCTCGTCCTGTTCACCTCCCCCTCCCCCCATCCTGTTCACCTCCCCCTCCCCCTCGTCCCGTTCACCTCCCCCTCCCCCCGTCCCGTTCACCTCCCCCTCCCCGTCCCGTTCACCTCCCCCTCCCCCTCGTCCTGTTCACCTCCCCCCATCCTGTTCACCTCCCCCAACCCTCGTCCCGTTCACCTCCCACTCCCCCCGTCCCATTCACCTCCCCCTCCCCCGTCACGTTCACCTCCCCCTCCCCCCTCGTCCTGTTCCCCTCCCCCCGTCCCGTTCACTTCCCCCTCCCCCCGTCCCGTTCACCTCCCCCTCCCCCGTCCCGTTCACCTCCCCCTCCCCCGTCCCGATCACCCCCCCCTCCCCCTCGTCCTGTTCCCCTCCCCCTCCCCGACCCGTTCACCTCCCCCTCCCCCTCGTCCTGTTCCCCTCCCCCTCCGCCCGTCCCGTTCACCTCCCCCTCCCCCCTCCCGTACACCTTCCCCTCCCCGTCCCGTTCACCTCCCCCTCCCCCCTCCCATTCACCTCCCCCTCCCCCCGTTCCGTTCACCTCCCCCTCGTCCTGTTCACGTCCCCCTCCCCCCGTCCTGTTCACCTCCCCCTCCCCCCGTCCCGTTCACCTCCCCCTCCCCTCGTCCTGTTCCCCTCCCCCTCCCCGTCCCGATCACCCCCCCTCCCCCTCGTCCTGTTCCCCTCCACCTCCCCGTCCCGTTCACCTCCCCCTCCCCCTCGTCCTGTTCCCCTCCCCCTCCCCCCGTCCCGTTCACCTCCCCCTCCCCCGTCCCGTTCACCTCCCCCTCCCCCCTCCCATTCACCTCCCCCTCCCCCCGTCCTGTTCACCTCCCCCTCCCCCCCGTTCCGTTCACCTCCCCCTCCCCCTCGTCCTGTTCACGTCCCCCTCCGCCCGTCCCGTTCACCTCCCCCTCCCCCCGTCCCGTTCACCTCCCCCTCCCCCATCCCGTTCACCTCCCCCTCCCCCCGGCCTGTTCACCTCCCCCTCCCCCCATCCCGTTCACCTCCCCCCGTCCCGTTCACCTCCCCCTCCCCCGTCCCGGTCACCTCCCCCTCCCCCGGTCCTGTTCATCACCCCCTCCCCCCTCCCGTTCACCTTCCCCTCCCCCTCGTCCTGTTCCCCTCCCCCTCCCCCTCGTCCCGTTCACCTCCCCCTCCCCTGTCCCGTTCACCTCCCCCTCCCCCCGTCCCGTTCACCTCCCCCTCCCCCCGTCCCGTTCACCTCCCCCTCCCCCTCGTCCCGTTCACCTCCACCTCCCCCCGTCCCGTTCAGCTCCCCTTCCCCCCGTCCCATTCACCTCCCCCTCCCCCGTCCCGTTCACCTCCCCCTCCCCCCATCCCGTTCACCTCCCCCTCCCCCGCGTCCCGTTCACCTCCCCCTCCCCCTCGTCCAGTTCACCTCCCCCTCCCCCTCGTCCCGTTCACCTCCCCCTCCCCCGTCCCGTTCACCTCCCCCTCCCCCCGTCCCGTTCACCTCCCCCTCCCCCCATCCTGTTCACCTCCCCCTCCCCCCGTCCCGTTCACCTCCCCCTCACCCGTCCCGTTCGCCTCCCCCTCCCCCGTCCCGTTCGCCTCCCCCTCCCCCGGTCCCGTTCACCTCCCCCTCCCCCCATCCCGCTCACCTCCCCCTCCCCTCGTCCTGTTCCCCTCCCCCTCCCCCCGTCCTGTTCACCTCCACCTCTCCCCGTCCTGTTCCCCTCCCCCTCCCCCCGTCCCGTTCACCTCCCCCTCCCCCCGTCCCGTTCACCTCCCCCTCCCCCCATCACGTTCACCTCCCCCTCCCCCCGTCCCGTTCACCTTCCCCTCCCCCGTCCTGTTCACCTCCCCCTCCCCCCGTCCTGTTCCCCTCCCCCTCCCCCCGTCCCGTTCACCTCCCCCTCCCCCCGTCCCGTTCACCTCCCCCTCCCCCGTCCCGTTCACCTCCCCCTCCCCCCGTCCCGTTCACCTCCCCCTCCCCCCTCCCGTTCACCTTCCCCTCCCCCTCGTCCTGTTCCCCTCCCCCCGGCCTGTTCACCTCCCCCTCCCCCTCGTCCCGTTCACCTCCCCCTCCCCCCGTCCCGTTCACCTCCCCCTCCCCCCGTCCCGGTCACCTCCCCCTCCCCCGGTCCTGTTCATCACCCCCTCCCCCCTCCCGTTCACCTTCCCCTCCCCCTCGTCCTGTTCCCCTCCCCCTCCCCCTCGTCCCGTTCACCTCCCCCTCCCCCCATCCCGTTCACCTCCCCCTCCCCCCGTCCCGTTCACCTCCCCCGCCCCCTCGTCCCATTCACCTCCCCCTCCCCCCGTCCCATTCACCTCCCCCTCCCCCCGTGCGGTTCCCCTCCCCCTCCCCCCGTCCGGTTCACCTCCCCCTCCCCCCGTGCGGTTCCCCTCCCCCTCCCCCCGTCCCGTTCACCTCCCCCTCCCCCCGTCCCGTTCACCTCCCCCTTCCCCCGTCCCGTTCACCTCCCCCTCCCCCCGTCCCGTTCACCTCTCCCTCCCCCGTCCCGTTCACCTCCCCCTCCCCCCGTCCCGTTCACCTCCCCCTCCCCCCGTCCCGTTCACCTCTCCCCCCTCCCCCTCCCCCGTCCCGTTCACCTCCCCCTCCCCCCGTCCCGTTCACCTCCCCCTCCCCCTCGTCCTGTTCACCTCCCCCTCCCCCCATCCTGTTCACCTCCCCCTCCCTCTCGTCCCGTTCACCTCCCCCTCCCCCCGTCCCGTTCACCTCCCCCTCCCCCGTCCCGTTCACCTCCCCCTCCCCCGTCCCGTTCACCTCCCCCTCCCCCCTCGTCCTGTTCCCCTCCCCCTCCCCCCGTCCCGTTCACTTCCCCTCCCCCTCGTCCTGTTCCCCTCCCCCTCCCCGTCCCGTTCACCTCCCCCTCCCCCTCGTCCTGTTCCCCTCCCCCTCCCCCGTCCCGTTCACCTCCCCCTCCCCCCTCCCATTCACCTCCCACTCCCCCCGTCCTGTTCACCTCCCCCTCCCCCCGTCCCGTTCACCTCCCCCTCCCCCCGTCCCGTTCACCTCCCCCTCCCCCGTCCCGGTCACCTCCCCCTCCCCCGGTCCTGTTCATCACCCCCCTCCCCCCTCCCGTTCACCTTCCCCTCCCCCTCGTCCTGTTCCCCTCCCCCTCCCCCTCGTCCCGTTCACCTCCCCCTCCCCCCGTCCCGTTCACCTCCCCCTCCCCCCGTCCCGTTCACCTCCCCCTCCCCCTCGTCCCATTCACCTCCCCCTCCCCCCGTCCCATTCACCTCCCCCTCCCCCCGTCCGGTTCACCTCCCCCTCCCCCCGTCCGGTTCACCTCCTCCTCCCCCCATCCCGTTCACCTCCCCCTCCCCCCGTCCCGTCCACCTCCCCCTCCCCCCGTCCCGTTCACCTCCCCCTCCCCCATCCCGTTCACCTCCCCCTCCCCCCGTCCCGTTCACCTCCCCCTCCCCCCGTCCCGTTCACCTCCCCCTCCCCCCGTCCCGTTCACCTCCCCCTCCCCCCGTCCCGTTCACCTCCCCCTCCCCCTCGTCCTGTTCACCTCCCCCTCCCCCCTTCCTGTTCACCTCCCCCTCCCCCTCGTCCCGTTCACCTCCCCCTCCACCCGTCCCGTTCACCTCCCCCCTCCCCCCGTCCCGTTCACCTCCCCCTCCCCCTCGTCCCGTTCAACTCCCCCTCCCCCCTCGTCCTGTTCCCCTCCCCCTCCCCCCGTCCCGTTCACTTCCCCCTCCCCCCGTCCCGTTCACCTCCCCCTCCCCCGTCCCGTTCACCTCCCCCCTCCCCCCGTCCCAATCACCCCCCCTCCCCCTCGTCCTGTTCCCCTCCCCCTCCCCGTCCCGTTCACCTCCCCCTCCCCCTCGTCCTGTTCCCCTCCCCCTCCGCCCGTCCCGTTCACCTCCCCCTCCACCGTCCCGTTCACCTCCCCCTCCCCCGTCCCGATCACCACCCCCCCCTCGTCCTGTTCCCCTCCCCCTCCCCGTCCCGTTCACCTCCCCCTCCCCCTCGTCCTGTTCCCCTCCCCCTCCCCCCGTCCCGTTCACCTCCCCCTCCCCCTGTCCCGTTCACCTCCCCCTCCCCCCGTCCCGTTCACCTCCCCCTCCCCCGTCCCGTTCACCTCCCCCCTCCCCCCGTCCCATTCACCTCCCCCTCCCCCGTCCCGTTCACCTCCCTCTCCCCCGTCCCGTTCACCTCCCCCTCCCCCCGTCCCGTTCACCTCCCCCTCCCCCGTCCCGTTCACCTCCCCCTCCCCCGTCCCGTTCACCTCCCCATCCCCCCGTCCCGTTCACCCTCCCTCCCCCTCGTCCTGTTCCCCTCCCCCTCCCCCCATCCCGTTCATCTCCCCCTCCCCCTCGTCCTGTTCCCCTCCCCCTCCCCCGTCCCGTTCACCTCCCCCTCCCCCCGTCCCGTTCACCTTCCCCTCCCCCCGTCCCGTTCACCTCCCCCTCCCCCCGTCCCGTTCACCTCCCCCTTCCCCCGTCCCGTTCACCTCCCCCTCCCCCCTCCCATTCACCTCCCTCTCCCCCTCGTCCTGTTCCCCTCCCCCTCCCCCCGTCCCGTTCACTTCCCCCACCCCCCGTCCTGTTCACCTCCCCCTCCCCCCGTCCTGTTCACCTCCCCCTCCCCCCGTCCTGTTCACCTCCCCCTCCCCACATCCTGTTCACCTCCCCCTCCCCCGTCCCGTTCACCTCCCCCTCCCCCCCGACCTGTTCACCTCCCCCTCCCCCCGTCCAGTTCACCTCCCCCTCCCCCCTCATCCCGTTCACCTCCCCCTCCCCCCGTCCCATTCACCTCCCCCCGTCCCGTTCACCTCCCCCTCCCCCCTCATCCCGTTCACCTCCCCCTCCCCCCGTTCCGTTCACCTCCCCCTCCTCCTCGTCCTGTTCACCTCCCCCTCCCCCCATCCCGTTCACCTCCCCCTCCCCCGTCCCGTTCACCTCCCCCTCCCCCCTCATCCTGTTCACCTCACCCTCCCCCCGTTCCGTTCACCTCCCCCTCCTCCTCGTCCTGTTCACCTCCCCCTCCCCCCTCATCCCGTTCACCTCCCCCTCCCCCCGTCCCGTTCACCTCCCCCTCCCCCCGTCACGTTCACCTCCCCCTCCCCCCTCATCCCGTTCACCTCCCCCTCCCCCCGTTCCGTTC
>NC_140997.1:97168290-97193072 GCF_052327205.1 Somniosus microcephalus
AATATTCACCAATAACCCAGTGTAATTTCAGTTAGTGAACAATATTCAATAATAACCCGGTGTAATTTCAGTTATTGAACAATATTCACCAATAACCCGGTGTAATTTCAGTTATTGAACAATATTCACCAATGACCCGGTGTAATTTCAGTTTTTGATCAATATTCACTGAAAACCCGGTGTAATTTCAGTTATTGAACAATATTCACCAATAACCCAGTGTAATTTCAGTTATTGAACAATATTCACCAATAACCCAGTGTAATTTCAGTTATTGAACAATATTCACCAATAACCCAGTGTAATTTCAGTTAGTGAACAATATTCAATAATAACCCGGTGTAATTTCAGTTATTGAACAATATTCACCAATAACCCAGTGTAATTTCAGTTATTGAACAATATTCACCAATGACCCAGTGTAATTTCAGTTATTGATCAATATTCACTGAAAACCCGGTGTAATTTCAGATATTGAACAATATTCACCAATAACCCAGTGTAATTTCAGTTATTGAACAATATTCACCAAAAACCCAGTGTAATTTCAGTTATTGAACAATATTCACCAATAACCCGGTGAATTACAGTTATTGAACAATATTCACCAATAACCCGGTGAAATTTCAGTTATTGAACAATATTCACCAATAACCCAGTGTAATTTCAGTTACTGAACAATATTCACCAATAAACCAGTGTAATTTCAGTTACTGAACAATATTCACCAATAACCCAGTGTAATTTCAGTTACTGAACAATATTCACCAATAACCCAGTGTAATTTCATTTACTGAACAATACTTACCAATAACCAAGTGTAATTTCAGTTATTGAACAATATTAACCAATAACCCAGTGTAATTTCAGTTACTGAACAATATTTACCAATAACCCAGTGTAATTTCAGTTATTGAACAATATTCACCAATAACCAGGTGTAATTTCAGTTATTGAACAATATTCACCAATAACCCAGTGTAATTTCAGTTATTGAACAATATTCACCAATAACCCAGTATAATTTCAGTTACTGAAAATTATTCACCAATAACCCAGTGTAATTTCAGTTACTGAACAATATTCACCAATAACCCACTGTAATTTCAGTTGCTGAACAATATTCACTGATAACCCAGTGTAGTTTCAGTTATTGAACAATATTCACTGATAACCCAGTGTAATTTCAGTTATTGAACAATATTCACCAATAACCCGGTGTAATTTCAGTTATTGAACAATATTCACCAATAACCCAGTGTAATTTCAGTTATTGAACAATATTCACCAATAACCCGGTGTAATTACAGTTTTTGAACAATATTCTCCAATAACCCGGTCTAATTTCAGTTATTGAACAATATTCACCAATAACCCAGTGTAATTTCAGTTACTGAACAATATTCACCAATAACCCAGTGTAATTACAGTTACTGAACAATATTCACCAATAACCCAGTGTAATTTCAGTTACTGAACAATATTCACCAATAACCCAGTGTAATTTCAGTTACTGAACAATATTCAATAATAACCCGGTGTAATTTCAGTTATTGAACAATATTCACCAATAACCCAGTGTAATTTCAGTTATTGAACAATATTCACCAATGACCCAGTGTAATTTCAGTTATTGATCAATATTCACTGAAAACCCGGTGTAATTTCAGATATTGAACAATATTCACCAATAACCCAGTGTAATTTCAGTTATTGAACAATATTCACCAAAAACCCAGTGTAATTTCAGTTATTGAACAATATTCACCAATAACCCGGTGAATTACAGTTATTGAACAATATTCACCAATAACCCGGTGAAATTTCAGTTATTGAACAATATTCACCAATAACCCAGTGTAATTTCAGTTACTGAACAATATTCACCAATAAACCAGTGTAATTTCAGTTACTGAACAATATTCACCAATAACCCAGTGTAATTTCAGTTACTGAACAATATTCACCAATAACCCAGTGTAATTTCATTTACTGAACAATACTTACCAATAACCAAGTGTAATTTCAGTTATTGAACAATATTAACCAATAACCCAGTGTAATTTCAGTTACTGAACAATATTTACCAATAACCCAGTGTAATTTCAGTTATTGAACAATATTCACCAATAACCAGGTGTAATTTCAGTTATTGAACAATATTCACCAATAACCCAGTGTAATTTCAGTTATTGAACAATATTCACCAATAACCCAGTATAATTTCAGTTACTGAAAATTATTCACCAATAACCCAGTGTAATTTCAGTTACTGAACAATATTCACCAATAACCCACTGTAATTTCAGTTGCTGAACAATATTCACTGATAACCCAGTGTAGTTTCAGTTATTGAACAATATTCACTGATAACCCAGTGTAATTTCAGTTATTGAACAATATTCACCAATAACCCGGTGTAATTTCAGTTATTGAACAATATTCACCAATAACCCAGTGTAATTTCAGTTATTGAACAATATTCACCAATAACCCGGTGTAATTACAGTTATTGAACAATATTCTCCAATAACCCGGTCTAATTTCAGTTATTGAACAATATTCACCAATAACCCAGTGTAATTTCAGTTACTGAACAATATTCACCAATAACCCAGTGTAATTACAGTTACTGAACAATATTCACCAATAACCCAGTGTAATTTCAGTTACTGAACAATATTCACCAATAACCCAGTGTAATTTCAGTTACTGAACAATATTCACCAATAACCCAGTGTAATTTCAGTTACTGAACAATATTCACCAATAACCCGGTGTAATTTCAGTTATTGAACAATATTCACTGATAACCCGGTGTAATTTCACTTATTGAACAATATTCACTGATAACCCAGTGTAATTTCAGTTACTGAACAATATTCACCAACAACCCAGTGTAATTTCAGTTATTGAACAATATTCACCAATAACCCATTGTAATTTGAGTTATTGAACAATATTCACCAATAACCCAGTGTAATTTCAGTTAGTGAACAATATTCAATAATAATCCGGTGTAATTTCAGTTATTGAACAATATTCACCAATAACCCAGTGTAATTTCAGTTACTGAACAATATTCACCAATGACCCGGTGTAATTTCAGTTTTTGATCAATATTCACTGAAATCCCGGTGTAATTACAGTTATTGAACAATATTCACCAATAACCCAGTGTAATTTCAGTTATTGAACAATATTCACCAAAAACCCAGTGTAATTTCAGTTATTGAACAATATTCACCATAACCCGGTGTAATTACAGTTATTGAACAATATTCACCAATAACCCGGTGAAATTTCAGTTATTGAACAATATCCACCAATAACCCAGTGTAATTTCAGTTACTGAACAATATTCACCAATAACCCAGTGTAATTTCAGTAACTGAACAATATTCACCAATAACCCAGTGTAATTTCAGTTATTGAACAATATTCACAAATAACCCAGTGTAATTTCAGATACTGAACAATATTCACCAATAACCCAGTGTAATTTCAGTTATTGAACAATATTAACCAATAACCCAGTGTAATTTCAGTTACTGAACAATACTTACCAATAACCAAGTGTAATTTCAGTTATTGAACAATATTAACCAATAACCCAGTGTAATTTCAGTTATTGAACAATATTCACCAATAACCAGGTGTAATTTCAGTTATTGAACAATATTCACCAATAACCCAGTGTAATTTCAGTTATTGAACAATATTCATCAATAACACAGTATAATTTCAGTTACTGAAAATTATTCACCAATAACCCAGTGTAATTTCAGTGACTGAACAATATTCACCAATAACCCACTGTAATTTCAGTTGCTGAACAATATTCACTGATAAACCAGTCTAATTTCAGTTATTGAACAATATTCACCAATGACCCGGTGTAATTTCAGTTACTGAACAATATTTACCAATTACCCAGTGTAATTTCAGTTACTGAACAATATTCACCAATAACCCAGTGTAATTTCAGTTATTGAACAACATTCACCAATAACCCAGTGTAATTTCAGTTATTGAACAATATTCACTGATAACCCAGTGTAATTTCAGTTATTGAACAATATTCACCAATAACCCGGTGTAATTTCAGTTATTGAACAATATTCACCAATAACCTAGTGTAATTTCAGTTATTGAACAATATTCACCAATAACCCGGTGTAATTACAGTTATTGAACAATATTCACCAATAACCCGGTATAATTTCAGTTATTGAACAATATTCACCAATAACCCAGTGTAATTTCAGTTACTGAACAATATTCACCAATAACCCAGTGTAATTACAGTTACTGAACAATATTCACCAATAACACAGTGTAATTTCAGTTACTGAACAATATTCACCAATAACCCAGTGTAATTTCAGTTATTGAACAATATTCACCAAATACTAGGTGTAATTTCAGTTATTGAACAATATTCACCAATAACCCAGTGTAATTTCAGTTATTGAACAATATTCACCAATAACCCAGTATAATTTCAGTTACTGAAAATTATTCACCAATAACCCAGTGTAATTTCAGTTACTGAACAATATTCACCAATAACCCACTGTAATTTCAGTTGCTGAACAATATTCACTGATAACCCAGTCTAATTTCAGTTATTGAACAATATTCACCAATGACCCGGTGTAATTTCAGTCACTGAACAAAATTCACCAATAACCCAGTGTAATTTCAGTTACTGAACAATATTCACCAATAACCCAGTGTAATTTCAGTTATTGAACAATATTCACCGATAACCCAGTGTAATTTCAGTTATTGAACAATATTCACCAATAATCCAGTGCAATTTCAGTTACTGAACAATATTCACCAATAACCCAGTGTAATTTCAGTTATTGAACAATATTAACTAATAACCAGGTATAATTTCAGTTATTGAATAACATTCACCAATAACCCAGTGTAATTTCAGTTATTGAACAATATTCACCAATAACCAAGTGTAATATCAGTTACTGAACAATATTCACCAATAACCCGGTGTAATTTCAGTTACTGAACAATATTCACCAATAACCCGGTGTAATTTCATTTACTGAACAATATTCACCAATAACCCGGTGTAATTTCAGTTATTGAACAATATTCACCAATAACCAGGTGTAATTTCAGTTATTGAACAATATTCACCAATAATCCAGTTTAATTTCAGTTATTGAGCAATATTCACTGATAACCCAGTGTAATTTCAGTTATTGAACAATATTCACAAATAACCCAGTGTAATTTCAGTTATTGAACAATATTCACAAATAACCCAGTGTAATTTCAGTTACTGAACAATATTCACTGATAACCCAGTGTAATTTCAATTACTGAACAATATTCACTGATAACCCAGTGTAATTTCAGTTATTGAACAATATTCACCAAAAGCTCAGTGTAATTTCAGTTATTGAACAATATTCACTGATAACCCAGTGTAATTTCATTTTTTGAACAATATTCACAAATAACCCGGTGTAATTTCAGTTATTGAAAAATATTCACCAATAACCCAGTGTAATTTCAGTTATTGAACAATATTCACTGGTAACCCAGTGTAATTTCAGTTATTGAACAATATTCACCAATAACCAGGTGTAATTCCAGTTATTGAACAATATTCACTGATAACCCAGTGTAATTTCAGTTATTGAACAATATTCACCAATAACCAGGTGTAATTCCAGTTGTTGGACAATATTCACTGATAACCCGGTGTAATTTCAGTTATTGAACAATATTCACCAATAACCCAGGTGTAATTTCAGTTATTGAACAATATTCACTGATAACCCGGTGTAATTTCAGTTATTGAACAATATTCACCAATAACCCGGTGTAATTTCAGTTATTGAACAATATTCACCAATAACCAGGTGTAATTTCAGTTATTGAACAATATTTACCAATACCCAGGTGTAATTTCAGTTATTGAACAATATTTACCAATAACCAGGTGTAATTTCAGTTATTGATCAATATTCACCGATAACCCAGAGTAATTTCAGTTATTGAACAATATTTACCAATAACCTGGTGTAATTTCAGTTATGAACAATATTTACCAATAACCAGGTGTAATTTCAGTTATTGAACAATATTTACCAATAACCAGGTGTAATTTCAGTTATTGAACAATATTCACCAATAACCCAGTGTAATTTCAGTTATTGAACAATATTTACCAATAACACAGTGTAATTTCAGTTATTGAACAATATTCACCAATAACCTAGTGTAATTTCAGTTATTGAACAATATTCAGCAATAACCAGGAGTAATTTCAGTTATTGAACAATATTTACCAATAACCCGGTGTAATTACAGTTATTGAACAATATTCACCAATAACCCAGTGTAATTTCAGTTATTGAACAATATTTACCCATAACCAGGTGTAATTTCAGTTATTGAATAATATTTACCAATAACCAAGTGTAATTTGAGTTATTGAATAATATTCACCAATAACCCGGTGTAATTTCAGTTATTGAACAATATTTACCAATAACCAGGAGAAATTCCAGTTATTAAACAATATTCACTGATAAACCGGTGTAATTTCAGTTATTGAACAATATTCACCAATAACCCGGTGTAATTTCATTTATTGAACAATATTCACCAATAACCCAGTGTAATTTCAGTTATTGAACAATATTCACCAATAACCCAGTGTAATTTCAGTTATTGAACAATATTTACCAATAACCCAGTGTAATATCAGTTATTGAACAATATTTACCAATAACCCGGTGTAATTACAGTTATTGAACAATATTCACCAATAACCCAGTGTAATTTCAGTTATTGAACAATATTTACTAATAACCAGGTGTAATTTCAGTTATTGAATAATATTCACCAATAACCCGGTGTAATTTCAGTTATTGAACAATATTCACCAATAACCCAGTGTAATTTCAGTTATTGAACAATATTCACTGATAACCCAGTGTAATTTCAGTGATTGAACAATATTCACCAATAACCCAGTGTAATTTCAGTTATTGAACAATATTCACTGATAACCCAGTGTAATTTCAGTTACTGAACAATATTCACTGATAACCCAGTGTAATTTCAGTTATTGAACAATATTCACCAATAACCCAGTGTAATTTGTTATTGAACAATATTTACCAATAACCCGGTGTAATTTCAGTTACTGAACAATATTCACCAATAACCCAGTGTAATTTCAGTGATTGAACAATATTCACCAATAACCAGGTGTAATTTCAGTTATTGAACAATATTCACTGATAACCTGGTGTAATTTCAGTTATTGAACAATATTTACCAATAACCAGGTGTAATTTCAGTTATTGAACAATATTCACCAATAACCCAGTGTAATTTCAGTTATTGAACAATATTTACCAATAACCCGGTGTAATTTCAGTTACTGAACAATATTCACCAATAACCCAGTGTAATTTCAGTTATTGAACAATATTCACCAATAACCAGGTGTAATTTCAGTTATTGAACAATATTTACCAATAACCAGGTGTAATTTCAGTTATTGAACAATATTTACCAATAACCAGGTGTAATTTCAGTTATTGATCAATGTTCTGCCCTCGCAACGCGATCCTATGCAGAGCTAGACAGATAGCGAACAACTCGATATCTTCCAATAAAATCACAAGGCTTGACTTTTCTTGTAACGCTTTACTGAAAGATTCTTACTGTAAAACTGAAATACAACACAGAAATGGAAGGACTCATTAGTATACAGACGCATAATTGATATGTATACACAAATTTAGGTACGCCTGGGCAACACAGTACATCTGGCAACGAATTACATTTAGCAAGCTGGAAGGCATTCTCTTTAAATTAGCCCTGTACATAGTGTATCAAATACGGCTGCTAGTTAACCAGCTAGACAGAAAAAGTTACAACTAAACATTTCCTACAACATACAGTGTACGCTAATGGTCTATAGCATTCTAAATACTCACAGACAAACAATTTCCAAGACTGAAGCATGGGGACAATACAACCGAGGAGCACCGTGGCGCAGGTCTTGTTCCGGCGGCAGCTCCACGAGGAATGAACTTGCAGTGCCGTGGGGAGCGTGATGACCTCATCACGCTCGGGGTCGTGACGTCGTCGCGTTTGCCGGTAGTTGCGTCGCTGGCCGTTGGGGCCTAAGTCGGGAGCAGGAGCTGGGGGCTAGGCTGGGCCGGTGCTTGCCGCGGGAGCGGAAGATAGCGGCGCTCCCGGCGGCTGCTCGATGCGGCCGAGGACGCTGGGCCGGGCTGTGCCGGCGGCCTTTCTGGAGAGCCGGGTCGGGCCGGCAGCCGCCTGACGCACGTCACGTTGTACGTGACGTGACGTCATAACGCTCGGGCGCGTCTTAAAGGGGCAATGGCCCTAAAAGCTGAGTTAAAGGGGCAACGGCCCTAACAGGTAAGTTATACATATATAAGGTTATGTACATACAGTAAGGTTGGGTTAGAGGGAGAGACAGCACACTCCCCGCTTGGTACGATCCCATTCGTACCACTACAGACACAAAATAAACCTGAAGAGAACGTCCTTCGGCAGCGACATACTCAAAGTCCGTTCTCTAGGTTTCTTCGGAAAGGAGGACTACGATCTCTGAGACTGGCCTCAGAAACACTTTGACAGTCCCTTCCTTGACGATCTTCACCTGCACCTTGCGGACCCTCTTGTCCCTGCTCGGCAGAGTTTTGATGACCAGTCCCACTGGCCATTCGTTTCTGTGTGCTTGGCTGTCTTTCAGCAAGACGACATCTCTCACTTTGACGTTTGGCTTGTCTTCTGTCCATTTCCTACGGTTCTGTAGGGTGGACAAATACTCTCCTCTCCATCTCTTCCAAAAAGTGTCTGCAAGACACTGGACTTGCTTCCACTGCTTCCTGTGTAGCTCAGCCATGTCAAAGTTTCCAGGGGGGGCTGAAATAGCGCTCATCTTTTGAGTCAGGAGCATCGCTGGGGTGAGGACTGCAGGCATGTCTGGGTCGGTGGACACCGACACCAGGGGTCTTGCATTCATGATCGCCATGACTTCAGCCATGAGAGTGCTCAAGATGTCGTGTGTGAGACGAGTAGGTCCCGTCCGAAGCAGCATGGCATCCAGAATACGCCTGGCGACACCGATGAGCCTCTCCCATGAACCACCCATGTGGGATGAATGTGGGGGGTTAAACACCCACGTTCATCCTTTCTTTTGGAGGTAGCTTCCTACCGCTGCATCGTCCGTGTGGATGTCCAACTCCTTACAGGCACCCATGAAGTTAGTCCCTCTGTCAGAACGGAGAAGTTTGGCTGGACCACGGATAGAGAAAAGCCTCCTGAGTGCATTGATAAAGCTGTCTGTTGACATGGATTCGAGCAGCTCGATGTGCACAGCTCTGGTAGACATGCACGTAAAGAGCACCGCCCAGCGCTTGCTGCCGGCACTACCTCCTCTAGTGCGACGCGTCATGATGGTCCATGGCCCAAAGACGTCAAGGCCCACGCTGGTGAATGGAGGCTCTGGAGTGAGTCTATCAGCGGGCAAGTCTGCCATCTTTTGGTCCTCTAGCCTCCCTCGTAGCTTGCGGCAGGTAACACACTTGTGGATAACGGAAGAAACCAGGCGCTTGCTCCCGATTATCCAGTATCCGGCTGCTCGGATAGCTCCTTCTGTTATGTGTCGCCCTTGGTGAGCCACTTGCTCATGATAGTGTCTCACGAGTAGTGTGGCAATGTGGTGGGTGCGCGGGATGATCAGAGGGTGCTTTTCTTCTCTTGACAAGTCTGCGAATGATGTGCGCCCTCCGACCCGGAGCAAGCCATCTTCGTCTGTAACTGGGTTGAGCTTTTTAAGTGGGCTCTGCTTGGGGAATGTCTGTCCCTCTCCATGGCATTTGAGTTCCTCCTTGAAGACATCATGCTGGGCAGAGCGAATGATCACATCTTTGGCTTGTGAAAGCTCACTTGTGCTGGGTGCTTCTTTAGAACATTTCCATCCCTTGCGTTCTATGTTGTCCGAATTCCCCTTGAAGGATGCTGCTACGTGAATGAGTCGGGCTGTGGTTCGGCAGAGTGTTCTCCAGCTTGAGAATCGCTCGAAGCGTTGTGAGCCCAACTGAGGTTCTGAGGCCTTGGTGGCCAGGGTCGTGACTTCAGGCCGGATCTCGGTATCAGCTTCAGGCTCCACAAGGGTGAAGGGATTGGGCTCAGGAGTCTCCTCTGCGTTGGCATTAGACAGGAAAGCGGGGCCCGAGAACCAACTGCTTTGCTGTAGGTGTGCTGCTGGTATAGACCTGGTAGCATGGTCTGCAGGGTTCAGGTCTGTGGAGACATAGCACCACTGGTCAGGGTGAGTGGATCGTCTGATACGAGTCACCCGGTTGGAAACATACACATAAAACCTTTTTGTGGAGTTGTGGATGTAACCAAGTACAATCTTGCTGTCCGTGAAGAACTTGGCGGCGCCCACGTCGACGTCGATCTCATCTCTGATCAACTCGTACAGTTGAACAGCCAACACAGCTGCACAAAGCTCGAGACGTGGAATGGTGTGGGCAGGCCGAGGGGCCAACTTGGACTTCCCCATAACGAATCCCACATGGTATTTCCCGTCGGTGTCAGCCGCTCTCAAGTAGGCCACAGCTCCTATTGCTACTGTGGACGCGTCTGAGAAGATGCACAGCTCTCTTCTCTGTGTTGAGGACAGCGAGCCTGGAATGTAGCACCTCTCTATGTGCAGGTCTTCGAGAGCCTTCAAGGACTCCTTCCATAGGTTCCATTTTGCTTCTTTTTCTGGGAGGAGTGGAGCATCACACTCACTCTGATCCGAAGAGAGTTCCCGTACTAATGCTTTTCCTTGCATTGTTATGGGAGCTACGAACCCCAAAGGGTCGTACAAACTGTTGACCGTGGACAGGACGCCTCTCCGCGTGAATGGCCTTTCTTCACGGGACACCAGGAATGTGAAGCTGTCTGTTTCTAGGTTCCAGGAGAGCCCCAGGCTCCGTTGAAGGGGGAGAGGATCTACCCCAAGGTGCAAATCCTTCAGATCCTTGGCACGGTCCTCTGCAGGGAAGGCTTCCATCACCCGTCCACTGTTTGATGCTACCTTGTGTAGTCTCAGGTTGGACTCTGCCAACATCGCTCTGGTTCTTGTCAGGAGGTCTATTGCTTCTTCAGGTGTGGTAACCGAGGTAAGACCATCGTCAACATAGAACTGTCTCTCAACAAAATGCTTCGCGTCGGAGCCATATTTTTGCTTGCCTTTCTGAGCGGCTCGCCTCATGCAGTAGATAGCCACAGCAGGTGAAGGGCTGTTTCCAAACACGTGGACCTTCATCCTGTACTCCACCACCTTCTTGTTGAAGTCGTTGTCCTCATACCACAGGTAGCGGAGATAGTCCCTGTGGTCCTCTCGGACGACGAAGCAATAAAACATTTGCTGCACGTCTGCTGTCAGGGCTACGAGTTCTTTCCTGAACTGCAGGAGAACTCCCAGCAAGGTGTTGTTCAAGTCTGGGCCGCTGAGGAGTACATCGTTCAGGGACACTCCTTTGCATTCAGCGCTTGAGTCGAACACAACTCGTACCTGGCCTGGCTTTTGTGGGTGATACACACCGAATGTTGGCAGGTACCAGTGTTCTTTACCTTCTTCCAGAGGTGGGGCAGGCTCGGCTTGGTCGTTGTCCAGCATCTTCTGCATGAACTCTATGTAATGGCCCTTCATCTCTAACCTTTTCTCCAGTGTTCTCCTGAGTGAGCAGAGGCGCTTCATGGCTTGTTCCCTGTTGCTCGGAAGGCGGCGTCTGGGAGAGCGAAATGGCAAGGGTGCCACCCAGCTGTGTCCATCGTCCTGGTAGACTTCCTCATCCATGATGGTTAGGAAGGCTTTGTCGTCCATGGATAGTGCTGGCTTGTCATCATCCTCGGACCTTTCGAACACTGAGCATCCTAGGCTGTCTGTGCTCACGGTGAGGCCTGCCTCTTCCTCACAGGCGGAGGAGGTTGACCTATGATGCTGCGTCATGCCGTCGTAGTCTTCCTTTACCTGGATCCTGTTTGGGCATGGGCTGAGAAAGGATGTGCGACCATTGTGTAACACGTTTGTTTTATGGACGCTGACATCCGCTGGTTTGTGGACTGTTCCCAGGCAAACTCCACCCACGAGGACCCATCCCAGGTCGAGCCGCTGCGCATAAGGAGCGTTGTGGGGCCCGTTGATTTGCTCACGCACCTTGTGCACCCTTAAGATGTCTCTTCCCAAGAGCAGGAGGATTGGAGCGTCCGGGTCCACAGCTGGAATCTTGTCGGCGACTGGCTGTAGGTGGGGCTGATAGCGTGCGACCTCTGGGGAGGGAATTTCCGTCCTATCGTCTGGCATCATGTCACACTCAATTAGGGTGGGGAGGGGGAGCTGTAGTTTCCCATCCATGGACTCGATCGTGAAGTTCCCGACTCTCCTACCCGTAGTCTCTGTTGTCCCTGCGTAGGTTTTTAGCGTGTACGGAGCTGCGCTGGCCTTGACTTCAAAGAGATTGAAGAATTCGGTCCTCGCTAGAGACTTGTTACTTTGCTCATCGAGCACTGCGTACATTTTGATTGCTTTCTCCTTTCTCCCTGCAGGATGTGCTTTAACCAAGCAGATTTTGGAGCATGAGCGTGGGCTGCTTGCGTTTCCACAAACCTCTGTGCACTTGGAGGTGACCGAAGAAGATGTGCCTTCGCTTTGCTCCCCGCTATCCTCTTTGTCGACCGCAGCGCTCTCGGTGGTTGAAGGAGGAGGGCCTGGATGCAGGGCCGCGATGTGTTTTTTGCTGTTGCACTCAAGGCACTTGATTGTCACCTTGCAGTCTTTTGCCATATGCATGGTCGACCCACAACACCTGAAGCAGATGCGATTCTCTTTCAGGTATGTTTTGCGCTCATCAATAGGCTTGTCTCTAAAGCTCCGACACTTCTTGAGTGGGTGGGGCTTCTTGTGTATCGGACACTGACGGTCCGGGTCATCCACTTTGTTCTCAGCGGAACTGGATTGGTTGACTGAGGGTTCGGCTGGAACGTCTGTTTTGTGCACACTCACGGAGGCTTTATTGCTGTACTTTGTGGGTTTCTCTGTTCTCGAAGGAGCGTAACTGCTGGAGGTGGAGAAAGTGAAACTTGGATCATTCCTCACCCTTCCCTGTTGTTGGACAAACCTGGAGAAGAGAGAGAAGGGGGGAAATGCCACTCCATTGTCCTCCTTGTACTTGGATCCCTTAGCTATCCATTTCTCTTGAAGATTGTGGGGGAGCTTTTCCACTATTGGGTTTACCCCGCGAGCCGTATCCAAATACGAGAGGCCGGTCAGGTAACCTTCTCCCTTGGCACACTCCAGTTCGAGGAGAATGTCGCCCAGTTCTCTGAGCTCGACATTATCTTTGTTGGTTAGCTTCGGGAAGTCCTCAAGCTTCTTGAGCAGTGCGTGTTCGATGACTTCTGGTGTCCCATAACAGTCGTCGAGACGTTGCCAAACCAGGTTGAGGCCTGCTGTGGGATTGAGGACGTGCGCTGAGCGAATTCTCTTCGCCTGCCTTGACAACTCGGCTCCGAGCCACTTTATCATCAAGTCTAGTTCTTCTCTGGCTGACAGATTCAAGTCCTTGGTGGTACTCAGGAAGGATGCTCTCCATGACCAATAATTTTCAGGACGGTCATCGAATTCTAGGAGGCCTGAACTTAATAATTCTCGGCGAGTAAGGTACCTGGCGAAGTCTTGTGCGCCTTGCGGCTCGGGCGAGGACTGCTTAGCTGGATTGGTCGAGCGTTGTGGAGGTCTCTGCAGGTGAGTCTTACTCGTTTCTTCTCTTTTAAGCCCAGTGTCTCCGAAAACGGGCCGTTTGTTGCTGGGGTGAGTAGCTAGTTCTACGTCGAGATACCTGAATGTTTCCTTTGAGAACACTTTGGAGTGTTGTTGGACATACTCATTTGTACGTTGCACTGGACTGAGGGGCTGTTCCAGGTCATATGTTTCCTGGCTGGGCTCCCCGCGTTCGCTCTCCTCATCTTCTTCATAAGCTGCGGCTTCGGCTTTAGCGGCAGCGGCAGCTCTCTGGCTTTGGAGAATGTGAAGAATGGCAGCGAGATCAGCTCTCTGCTTTACAAGGTCAGCTTTCTGCTTCATCATACTAGCGTCGAGGTCGGCTCTCTGCTTCATGAGGTCAGCTTCTTTTTCAGCGAAGGACAATTGCGCCTGGGTGGCCTTTGCCTTGGCACGTGCTTTGGCGGCTGTAGAAGCTGTCGATGACGACGGTCTGCTGGACCGCCGAGATGACCTAGACGATACTTTAGAGAACTGTGACTTGGCATCGTTTGCTGGGAGAGCTGTCGGTGACGACGGTCTGCTGGACCGCCGAGATGTTCTAGAGGCTGCTTTAGAGGACTGTGGCTTGGCCTCGTTTGCTGGGAGAGGCTCATTCTTCTCGATTGGCTGGTCGACTTCCTCTAGAGTATATTGTTTTCCTGAGCGTAGACTCATGGTAGCTGAGTGGTATCTTCCTGTGCTTGAGCCCGCTGTGCTGCTGTCTTTTTACTGTTCTGCCCTCGCAACGCGATCCTATGCAGAGCTAGACAGATAGCGAACAACTCGATATCTTCCAATAAAATCACAAGGCTTGACTTTTCTTGTAACGCTTTACTGAAAGATTCTTACTGTAAAACTGAAATACAACACAGAAATGGAAGGACACATTAGTATACAGACGCATAATTGATATGTATACACAAATTTAGGTACGCCTGGGCAACACAGTACATCTGGCAACGAATTACATTTAGCAAGCTGGAAGGCATTCTCTTTAAATTAGCCCTGTACATAGTGTATCAAATACGGCTGCTAGTTAACCAGCTAGACAGAAAAAGTTACAACTAAACATTTCCTACAACATACAGTGTACGCTAATGGTCTATAGCATTCTAAATACTCACAGACAAACAATTTCCAAGACTGAAGCATGGGGACAATACAACCGAGGAGCACCGTGGCGCAGGTCTTGTTCCGGTGGCAGCTCCACGAGGAATGAACTTGCAGTGCCGTGGGGAGCGTGATGACCTCATCACGCTCGGGGTCGTGACGTCATCGCGTTTGCCGGTAGTTGCGTCGCTGGCCGTTGGGGCCTAAGTCGGGAGCAGGAGCTGGGGGCCAGGCTGGGCCGGTGCTTGCCGCGGGAGCGGATGATAGCGGCGCTCCCGGCGGCTGCTCGATGCGGCCGAGGATGCTGGGCCGGGCTGTGCCGGCGGCCTTTCTGGAGAGCCGGGTCGGGCCGGCAGCCGCCTGACGCACGTCACGCTGTACGTGACGTGACGTCATCACGCTCGGGCGCGTCTTAAAGGGGCAATGGCCCTAAAAGGTGAGTTAAAAGGGCAACGGCCCTAACAGGTAAGTTATACATATATAAGGTTATGTACATACAGTAAGGTTGGGTTAGAGGGAGAGACAGCACAATCAATATTCACCGATAACCCAGTGTAATTTCAGTTATTGAACAATATTCACCAATAACCCAGTGTAATTTCAGTTATTGAACAATATTCACCAATAACTCAGTGTAATTTCAGTTATTGAACAATATTCACCAATAACCAGGTGTAATTTCAGTTATTGAACAATATTCACCAATAACCAGGTGTAATTTCAGTTATTGAACAATATTTACCAATAACCAGGTGTAATTTCAGTTATTGATCACTATTCACCGATAACCCAGTGTAATTTCAGTTATTGAACAATATTTAGCAATAACCCAGTGTAATTTCAGTTATTGAACAATATTTACCAATAACCCGGTGTAATTACAGTTATTGAACAATATTCACCAAAAACCCAGTGTAATTTCAGTTATTGAACAAGATTTACCAATAACCCGGTGTAATTTCAGTTATTGAACAAGATTTACCAATAACCATGTGTAATTTCAGTTATTGAATAATATTTACCAATAACCCAGTGTAATTTCAGTTATTGAATAATATTCACCAATAACCCGGTGTAATTTCAGTTATTGAACAATATTTACCAATTACCAGGAGTAATTCCAGTTATTGAACAATATTCACTGATAAACCGGTGTAATTTCAGTTATTGAACAATATTCACCAATAACCCGGTGTAATTGCAGCTATTGAACAATATTCACCAATAACTCGGTGTAATTTCAGTTATTGAACAATATTCAACAATAACCCAGTGTAATTTCAGTTATTGAACAATATTCACTGATAACCCAGTGTAATTTCAGTGATTGAACAATATTCACCAATAACCCAGTGTAATTTCGGTTAGTGAACAATATTCAATGATAACCCAGTGTAATTTCAGTTACTGAACAATATTCACTGATAACCTGGTGTAATTTCAGTTATTGAACAATATTCACCAATAACCGAGTGTAATTTCAGATATTGAACAATATTCACTGATAACCCGGTGTAATTTCAGTTACTGAACAATATTCACCAATAACCCAGTGTAATTTCAGTTATTGAACAATATTCACCAATAACCCAGTGTAATTTCAGTTATTGAACAATATTCACCAATAACTCAGTGTAATTTCAGTTATTGAACAATATTCACCAATAACCAGGTGTAATTTCAGTTATTGAACAATATTCACCAATAACCAGGTGTAATTTCAGTTATTGAACAATATTTACCAATAACCAGGTGTAATTTCAGTTATTGATCACTATTCACCGATAACCCAGTGTAATTTCAGTTATTGAACAATATTTAGCAATAACCCAGTGTAATTTCAGTTATTGAACAATATTTACCAATAACCCGGTGTAATTACAGTTATTGAACAATATTCACCAAAAACCCAGTGTAATTTCAGTTATTGAACAAGATTTACCAATAACCCGGTGTAATTTCAGTTATTGAACAAGATTTACCAATAACCATGTGTAATTTCAGTTATTGAATAATATTTACCAATAACCCAGTGTAATTTCAGTTATTGAATAATATTCACCAATAACCCGGTGTAATTTCAGTTATTGAACAATATTTACCAATTACCAGGATTAATTCCAGTTATTGAACAATATTCACTGATAAACCGGTGTAATTTCAGTTATTGAACAATATTCACCAATAACCCGGTGTAATTGCAGCTATTGAACAATATTCACCAATAACTCGGTGTAATTTCAGTTATTGAACAATATTCAACAATAACCCAGTGTAATTTCAGTTATTGAACAATATTCACTGATAACCCAGTGTAATTTCAGTGATTGAACAATATTCACCAATAACCCAGTGTAATTTCGGTTAGTGAACAATATTCAATGATAACCCAGTGTAATTTCAGTTACTGAACAATATTCACTGATAACCTGGTGTAATTTCAGTTATTGAACAATATTCACCAATAACCGAGTGTAATTTCAGATATTGAACAATATTCACTGATAACCCGGTGTAATTTCAGTTACTGAACAATATTCACTGATAACCCAGTGTAATTTCAGTTATTGAACAATATTCACCAATAACCCAGTGTAATTTCAGTTATTGAACAATATTCACCGATAACCCGGTGTAATTTCAGTTATTGAACAATATTCACTGATAACCCAGTGTAATTTCAGTTATTGAACAATATTCACTGATAACCCAGTGTAATTTCAGTTATTGAACAGTATTCACCAATAACCCTGTGTAATTTCAGTTATTGAACAATATTCACTGATAACCCAGTGTAATTTCAGTTATTGAACAATATTCACTGATAACCCAGTGTAATTTCAGTTATTCAACAACATTCACCAATAACCCAGTGTAATTTCAGTTATTGAGCAATATTCCCCAATAACCCAGTGTCATTTCAGTTATTGAACATTATTTACCAATAACCAGGTGTAATTTCAGTTACTAAACAATATTCACCAATAACCCGGTGAAATTTCAGTTATTGAACAATATTCACTGATAACTCGGTGTAATTTCAGTTATTGAACAATATTCACTGATAACCCAGTGTAATTTCAATTATTGAACAATATTCACTGCTAACCAAGTGTAATTTCAGTTATTGAACAATATTTACCAATAACCAGGTGTAATTTCAGTTATTGAACAATATTCACTGATAACCCGGTGTAATTTCAGTTATTGAACAATATTCACTGATAACCCAGTGTAATTTCAATTATTGAACAATATTCACTGATAACCCAGTGTAATTTCAGTTATTGGACAATATTTACCAATAACCAGGTGTAATTTCAGTTACTGAACAATATTCACCAATTACCCGGTGTAATTTCAGTCATTGATCAATATTCACCAATAATCCAGTGTAATTTCAGTTACTGAAATATATTCACCAATAACCCGGTGTAATTTCAGTTACTGAACAATATTCACCAATAACCCGGTGTAATTCCAGTTACTGAACAATATTCAGCAATAACCAGTGTAATTTCAGTTATTGAACAATATTCACCAATAACCCAGTGTAATTTCAGTTATTGAACAAAATTCACCAATAACCCAGTGTAATTTCAGTTATTGAACAATATTCACTGATAACCCAGTGTAATTTCAGTTATTGAACAATATTCACAAATAACCCGGTGTAATTTCAGTTATTGAACAATATTCCCCCATAACCCAGTGTAATTTCAGTTATTGAACAATATTTACTGATAACCCAGTGTAATTTCAGTTACTGAACCATATTCACCAATAACCCACTGTAATTTCAGTTGCTGAACAATATTCACTGATAACCCAGTGTAATTTCAGTTACTGAACAATATTCAATGATAACCCAGTGTAATTTCAGTTATTGAACAGTATTCACTGATAACCCGGTGTAATTCCAGTTATTGAACAATATTCACCAATAACCCAGTGTAATTTCAGTTACTGAACAATATTCACCAATAAACCGGTGTAATTTCAGTTACTGAACAATATTCACTGATAACCCGGTGTAATTTCAGTTATTGAACAATATTCATTGATAACCCAGTGTAATTTCAGTTACTGAACAATATTCACCAATAACCCAGTGTAATTTCAGTTATTGAACAATATTCACCAATAACCCAGTGTAATTTTAGTTATTGAACAATATTCACTGATAACCCAGTGTAATTTTAGTTATTGAACAGTATTCACCAATAACCCAGTGTAATTTCAGTTATTGAACAATATTCACTGATAACCCAGTGTAATTTCAGTTATTGAACAATATTCACTGATAACCCAGTGTAATTTCAGTTATTCAACAACATTCACCAATAACCCAGTGTAATTTCAGTTATTGAGCAATATTCACCAATAACCCAGTGTCATTTCAGTTATTGAACATTATTTACCAATAACCAGGTGTAATTTCAGTTACTAAACAATATTCACCAATAACCCGGTGTAATTTCAGTTATTGAACAATATTCACTGATAACCCGGTGTAATTTCAGTTATTGAACAATATTCACTGATAACCCAGTGTAATATCAGTTATTGAACAATATTCACTGATAACCCAGTGTAATTTCAATTATTGAACAATATTCACTGATAACCCAGTGTAATTTCAGTTATTGAACAATATTTACCAATAACCAGGTGTAATTTCAGTTATTGAACAATATTCACTGATAACCCGGGGTAATTTCAGTTATTGAACAATATTCACTGATAACCCAGTGTAATTTCAGTTATTGAACAATATTCACTGATAACCCAGTGTAATTTCAGTTATTGAACAATATTTACCAATAACCAGGTGTAATTTCAGTTATTGAACAATATTCACCAATTACCCGGTGTAATTTCAGTTATTGATCAATATTCACCAATAACCCAGTGCAATTTCAGTTACTGAAATATATACACCAAAAACCCGGTGTAATTTCAGTTACTGAACAATATTCACCAATAACCCGGTGTAATTCCAGTTACTGAACAATATTCACCAATAACCCAGTGTAATTTCAGTTATTGAACAATATTCACCAATAACCCAGTGTAATTTCAGTTATTGAACAAAATTCACCAATAACCCAGTGTAATTTCAGTTATTGAACAATATTCACTGATAACCCAGTGTAATTTCAGTTATTGAACAATATTCACAAATAACCCGGTGTAATTTCAGTTATTGAACAATATTCACCAATAACCCAGTGTAATTTCAGTTATTGAACAATATTCACTGATAACCCAGTGTAATTTCAGTTACTGAACAATATTCACCAATAACCCACTGTAATTTCAGTTACTGAACAATATTCACTGATAACCCAGTGTAATTTCAGTTACTGAACAATATTCACTGATAACCCAGTGTAATTTCAGTTATTGACCAGTATTCACTGATAACCCGGTGTAATTCCAGTTATTGAACAATATTCACCAATAACCCAGTGTAATTTCAGTTACTCAACAATATTCACCAATAACCCGGTGTAATTTCAGTCACTGAACAATATTCACCAATAACCGGGTGTAATTTCAGTTATTGAACAATATTCACCAATAACCCAGTGCAATTTCAGTTACTGAACAATATTCACCAATAACCCGGTGTAATTTCAGTTATTGAACAATATTCACTGATAACCCGGTGTAATTTCAGTTATTGATCAATATTCACTGATAACCCAGTGTAATTTCAGTTACTGAACAATATTCACCAATAACCCAGTGTAATTTCAGTTATTGAACAATATTCACCAAAAACCCAGTGTAATTTCAGTTATTGAACAAGATTTACCAATAACCCGGTGTAATTTCAGTTATTGAACAAGATTTACCAATAACCATGTGTAATTTCAGTTATTGAATAATATTTACCAATAACCCAGTGTAATTTCAGTTATTGAATAATATTCACCAATAACCCGGTGTAATTTCAGTTATTGAACAATATTTACCAATTACCAGGAGTAATTCCAGTTATTGAACAATATTCACTGATAAACCGGTGTAATTTCAGTTATTGAACAATATTCACCAATAACCCGGTGTAATTTCAGTTATTGAACAATATTCACCAATAACTCGGTGTAATTTCAGTTATTGAACAATATTCAACAATAACCCAGTGTAATTTCAGTTATTGAACAATATTCACTGATAACCCAGTGTAATTTCAGTGATTGAACAATATTCACTGATAACCCAGTGTAATTTCAGTTATTGAACAATATTCACCAATAACCCAGTGTAATTTCAGTTATTGAACAATATTCACCGATAACCCGGTGTAATTTCAGTTATTGAACAATATTCACTGATAACCCAGTGTAATTTCAGTTATTGAACAATATTCACTGATAACCCAGTGTAATTTCAGTTATTGAACAGTATTCACCAATAACCCTGTGTAATTTCAGTTATTGAACAATATTCACTGATAACCCAGTGTAATTTCAGTTATTGAACAATATTCACTGATAACCCAGTGTAATTTCAGTTATTCAACAACATTCACCAATAACCCAGTGCAATTTCAGTTATTGAGCAATATTCCCCAATAACCCAGTGTCATTTCAGTTATTGAACATTATTTACCAATAACCAGGTGTAATTTCAGTTACTAAACAATATTCACCAATAACCCGGTGAAATTTCAGTTATTGAACAATATTCACTGATAACCCGGTGTAATTTCAGTTATTGAACAATATTCACTGATAACCCAGTGTAATTTCAGTTATTGAACAATATTCACTGCTAACCAAGTGTAATTTCAGTTATTGAACAATATTCACTGATAACCCAGTGTAATTTCAGTTATTGAACAATATTTACCAATAACCAGGTGTAATTTCAGTTATTGAACAATATTCACTGATAACCCGGTGTAATTTCAGTTATTGAACAATATTCACTGATAACCCAGTGTAATTTCAGTTATTGAACAATATTCACTGATAACCCAGTGTAATTTCAGTAATTGGACAATATTTACCAATAACCAGGTGTAATTTCAGTTACTGAACAATATTCACCAATTACCCGGTGTAATTTCAGTTATTGATCAATATTCACCAATAACCCAGTGTAATTTCAGTTACTGAAATATATTCACCAATAACCCGGTGTAATTTCAGTTACTGAACAATATACACCAATAACCCGGTGTAATTCCAGTTACTGAACAATATTCAGCAATAACCCAGTGTAATTTCAGTTATTGAACAATATTCACCAATAACCCAGTGTAATTTCAGTTATCGAACAAAATTCACCAATAACCCAGTGTAATTTCAGTTATTGAACAATATTCACTGATAACCCAGTGTAATTTCAGTTATTGAACAATATTCACAAATAACCCGGTGTAATTTCAGTTATTGAACAATATTCCCCCATAACCCAGTGTAATTTCAGTTATTGAACAATATTTACTGATAACCCAGTGTAATTTCAGTTACTGAACCATATTCACCAATAACCCACTGTAATTTCAGTTGCTGAACAATATTCACTGATAACCCAGTGTAATTTCAGTTACTGAACAATATTCAATGATAACCCAGTGTAATTTCAGTTATTGAACAGTATTCACTGATAACCCGGTGTAATTCCAGTTATTGAACAATATTCACCAATAACCCAGTGTAATTTCAGTTACTGAACAACATTCACCAATAAACCGGTGTAATTTCAGTTACTGAACAATATTCACCAATAACCGGGTGTAATTCGAGTTATTGAACAATATTCACAAATAACCCAGTGTAATTTCAGTTACTGAACAATATTCACCAATAACCCGGTGTAATTTCAGTTATTGAACAATATTCACTGATAACCCGGTGTAATTTCAGTTATTGAACAATATTCATTGATAACCCAGTGTAATTTCAGTTACTGAACAATATTCACCAATAACCCAGTGTAATTTCAGTTATTGAACAATATTCACCAATAACCCAGTGTAATTTCAGTTATTGAACAATATTCACTGATAACCCAGTGTAATTTTAGTTATTGAACAGTATTCACCAATAACCCAGTGTAATTTCAGTTATTGAACAATATTCACTGATAACCCAGTGTAATTTCAGTTATTGAACAATATTCACTGATAACCCAGTGTAATTTCAGTTATTCAACAACATTCACCAATAACCCAGTGTAATTTCAGTTATTGAGCAATATTCACCAATAACCCAGTGTCATTTCAGTTATTGAACATTATTTACCAATAACCAGGTGTAATTTCAGTTACTAAACAATATTCACCAATAACCCGGTGTAATTTCAGTTATTGAACAATATTCACTGATAACCCGGTGTAATTTCAGTTATTGAACAATATTCACTGATAACCCAGTGTAATATCAGTTATTGAACAATATTCACTGATAACCCAGTGTAATTTCAATTATTGAACAATATTCACTGATAACCCAGTGTAATTTCAGTTATTGAACAATATTTACCAATAACCAGGTGTAATTTCAGTTATTGAACAATATTCACTGATAACCCGGGGTAATTTCAGTTATTGAACAATATTCACTGATAACCCAGTGTAATTTCAGTTATTGAACAATATTCACTGATAACCCAGTGTAATTTCAGTTATTGAACAATATTTACCAATAACCCAGTGTAATTTCAGTTATTGAACAATATTCACTGATAACCCAGTGTAATTTCAGTTACTGAACAATATTCACCAATAACCCACTGTAATTTCAGTTACTGAACAATATTCACTGATAACCCAGTGTAATTTCAGTTACTGAACAATATTCACTGATAACCCACTGTAATTTCAGTTATTGACCAGTATTCACTGATAACCCGGTGTAATTCCAGTTATTGAACAATATTCACCAATAACCCAGTGTAATTTCAGTTACTGAACAATATTCACCAATAACCCGGTGTAATTTCAGTCACTGAACAATATTCACCAATAACCGGGTGTAATTTCAGTTATTGAACAATATTCACCAATAACCCAGTGTAATTTCAGTTACTGAACAATATTCACCAATAACCCGGTGTAATTTCAGTTATTGAACAATATTCACTGATAACCCGGTGTAATTTCAGTTATTGAACAATATTCACTGATAACCCAGTGTAATTTCAGTTACTGAACAATATTCACCAACAACCCAGTGTAATTTCAGTTATTGAACAATATTCACCAATAACCCAGTGTAATTTCAGTTATTGAACAATATTCACCAATAACCCAGTGTAATTTCAGTTATTGAACAATATTCACCAATAACTCAGTGTAATTTCAGTTATTGAACAATATTCACTGATAACCCAGTGTAATTTCAGTTATTGAACAATATTCCCCAATAACCCAGTGTAATTTCAGTTATTGAACAATATTCACTGATAACCCAGTGTAATTTCAGTTATTGAACAATATTCACCAATAACCCGGTGTAATTACAGTTATTGAACAATATTCACCAATAACCCGGTGTAATTTCAGTTATTGAACAATATTCACAAATAACCCAGTGTAATTTCAGTTACTGAACAATATTCACCAATAACCCAGTGTAATTTCAGTTATTGAACAATATTAACCAATAACCCAGTGTAATTTCAGTTACTTAACAATACTTACCAATAACCCAGTGTAATTTCAGTTATTGAACAATATTAACCAATAACCCAGTGTAATTTCAGTTACTGAACAATATTTACCAATAACCCAGTGTAATTTCAGTTATTGAACAATATTCACCAATAACCCAGTGTAATTTCAGTAACTGAACAATATTTA
>NC_140997.1:97193572-97230972 GCF_052327205.1 Somniosus microcephalus
TGTAATTTCAGTTACTGATCAATATTCACCAATAACCCAGTGTAATTTCAGTTACTGAAATATATTCACCAATAACCCGGTGTAATTTCAGTTACTGAACAATATTCACCAATAACCCGGTGTAATTCCAGTTACTGAACAATATTCACCAATAACCCAGTGTAATTTCAGTTATTGAACAATATTCACCAATAACCTAGTGTAATTTCAGTTATTGAACAAAATTCACCAATAACCCAGTGTAATTTCAGTTATTGAACAATATTCACTGATAACCCAGTGTAATTTCAGTTATTGAACAATATTCACAAATAACCCGGTGTAATTTCAGTTATTGAACAATATTCCCCCATAACCCAGTGTAATTTCAGTTATTGAACAATATTCACTGATAACCCGGTGTAATTTCAGTTATTGAACAATATTCACAAATAACCCGGTGTAATTTCAGTTATTGAACAATATTCACCAATAACCCAGTGTAATTTCAGTTACTGAAATATATTCACCAATAACCCGGTGTAATTTCAGTTACTGAACAATATTCACCAATAACCCACTGTAATTTCAGTTATTGAACAATATTCACTGACAACCCGGTGTAATTTCAGTTATTGAACAATATTCACCGATAACCCAGAGTAATTTCAGTTACTGAACAATATTCACCAATAACCCAGTGTAATTTCAGTTACTGAACAATATTCACCAATAATCCAGTGTAATTTCAGTTATTGACCAGTATTCACCAATAACCCAGTGTAATTTCTGTTATTGAACAATATTCACTGATAACACGGCGTAATTTCAGTTATTGAACAATATTCACCAATAACCCAGTGTAATTTCAGTTATTGAATAATATTCAGCAATAACCCAGTGTAATTTCAGTTATTGAACAACATTCACCAATAACCCGGTGTAATTTCAGTTATTGAACAATATTCACCAATAACCCGGTGCAATTTCAGTTATTGAACAATATTCACCAATAACCCAGTGTAATTTCAGTTATTGAACAATATTCACCAATAACCCAGAGTAATTTCAGTTACTGAACAATATTCACCAATAACCCAGGTGTAATTTCAGTTATTGATCAATATTCACTGAAAACACGGTGTAATTTCAGTTATTGAACAATGTTCACCAATAACCCAGTGTAATTTCAGTTATTGAACAATATTCACCAATAACCCAGTGTAATTTCAGTTATTGAACAATATTCACCAATAACCCGGTGTAATTACAGTTATTGAACAATATTCACCAATAACCCGGTGAAATTTCAGTCATTGAACAATATTCAACAATAACCCAGTGTAATTTCAGTTACTGAACAATATTCACCAATAACCCAGTGTAATTTCAGTTGCTGAACAATATTCACCAATAACCCAGTGTAATTTCAGTTACTGAACAATATTCACCAATAACCCAGTGTAATTTCAGTTACTGAACAATATTCACCAATAACCCGGTGTAATTTCAGTTATTGAACAATATTCACGAATAACCCAGTGTAATTTCAGTTATTGAACAATATTCACAAATAACCCAGTGTAATTTCAGTTACTGAACAATATTCACCAATAACCCAGTGTAATTTCAGTTATTGAACAATAGTAACCAATAACCCAGTGTAATTTCAGTTACTGAACAATACTTACCAATAACCCAGTGTAATTTCAGTTATTGAACAATATTAACCAATAACCCAGTGTAATTTCAGTTACTGAACAATATTTACCAATAGCCCAGTGTAATTTCAGTTATTGAACAATATTCACCAATAACCCAGTGTAATTTCAGTAACTGAACAATATTTACCAATAACCCAGTGTAATTTCAGATATTGAACAATATTAACCAATAACCAGGTGTAATTTCAGTTACTGAACAATATTCACCAATAAACCAGTGTAATTTCAGTTATTGAACAATATTCACCAATAACCCAGTGTAATTTCAGTTATTGAACAATATTCACTGATAACCCAGTGTAATTTCAGTTATTGAACAATATTCACCAATAACCCAGTGTAATTTCAGTTATTGAACAATATTCACCAATAACCCAGTGTAATTTCAGTTATTGAACAATATTCACCAATAACCCGGTGTAATTACAGTTATTGAACAATATTCACCAATAACCCGGTATAATTTCAGTTATTGAACAATATTCACCAATTACCCGGTGTAAATTCAGTTATTGATCAATATTCACCAATAACCCAGTGTAATTTCAGTTGATGAACAATATTCACTGACAACCCGGTGTAATTTCAGTTATTGAACAATATTCACCGATAACCCAGAGTAATTTCAGTTACTGAACAATATTCACCAATAACCCAGTGTAATTTCAGTTACTGAACAATATTCACCAATAACCCAGTGTAATTTCAGTTATTGAACAGTATTCACCAATAACCCAGTGTAATTTCTGTTATTGAACAACATTCACCAATAACCCGGTGTAATTTCAGTTATTGAACAATATTCACCAATAACCCAGTGTAATTTCAGTTATTGAACAATATTCACTGATAACCCAGTGTAATTTCAGTTATTGAACAATATTCACCGATAACCCAGTGTAATTTCAGTTATTGAACAACATTCACCAATAGCCCGGTGTAATTTCAACTATTGAACAATATTCACTGATAATCTGGTGCAATTTCGGTTATTGAACAACGTTCATCAATAACCCAGTGTAATTTCAGTTATTGAACAATATTCACCAATAACCGAGTGTAATTTCAGTTAATGAACAACATTCACCAATAACTTAGTGTAATTTCAGTTAATGAACAATATTCACTGATAACCCAGTGTAATTTTAGTTATTGAACAACATTCACCAATAACCCAGTGTAATTTCAGTTATTGAACAATATTCACTGATAACCCGGTGTAATTTCAGTTATTGAACAACATTCACCAATAACCCAGTGTAATTTCAGTTAATAAACAATATTCACTGATCACCCAGTGTAATTTCAGTTATTGAACAATATTCACGGATAACCTGGTGTAATTTCAGTTATTGAACAATATTCACTGATAACCCAGTGTAATTTCAGTTATTGAACAATATTCACCAATAACCCAGTGTAATTTCAGTTATTGAACAATATTCACCAATAACCCAGTGTAATTCCAGTTATTGAACAATATTCACTGATAACCCAGTGTAATTTCAGTTATTGAACAATATTCACCAATAAGCCAGTGTAATTTCAGTTATTGAACAATATTCACTGATAACCCACTGTAATTTCAGTTATTGAACAATATTCACCAATAACCCGGTGTAATTTCAGTTATTGAACAATATTCACCGATAACCCAGTGTAATTTCAGTTATTGAACAATATTCACCAATAACCCGGTGTAATTTCAGTTATTGAACAATATTCACCAATAACCCAGTGTAATTTCAGTTATTGAACAATATTAACCAATAACCCAGTGTAATTTCAGTTACTGAACAATATTTACCAATAACCCAGTCTAATTTCAGTTATTGAACAATATTCACCAATAACCCAGTGTAATTTCAGTAACTGAACAATATTTACCAATAACCCAGTGAAATTTCAGTTATTGAACAATATTAACCAATAACTAGGTGTAATTTCAGTTACTGAACAATATTCACCAATAAACCAGTGTAATTTCAGTTATTGAACAATATTCACCAATAACCCAGTGAAATTTCAGTTATTGAACAATATTCACTGATAACCCAGTGTAATTTCAGTTATTGAACAATATTCACCAATAACCCAGTGTAATTTCAGTTATTGAACAATATTCACCAATAACCCAGTGTAATTTCAGTTATTGAACAATATTCACCAATAACCCGGTGTAATTACAGTTATTGAACAATATTCTCCAATAACCCGGTATAATTTCAGTTATTGAACAATATTCACCAATTACCCGGTGTAAATTCAGTTATTGATCAATATTCACCAATAACCCAGTGTAATTTCAGTTACTGAACAATATTCACCAATAACCCACTGTAATTTCAGTTACTGAACAATATTCACTGACAACCCGGTGTAATTTCAGTTATTGAACAATATTCACCGATAACCCAGTGTAATTTCAGTTACTGAACAATATTCACCAATAACCCAGTGTAATTTCAGTTACTGAACAATGTTCACCAATAATCCAGTGTAATTTCAGTTATTGAACAGTATTCACCAATAACCCAGTGTAATTTCTGTTATTGAACAATATTCACTGATAACACGGCGTAATTTCAGTTATTGAACAATATTCACCAATAACCCAGTGTAATTTCAGTTATTGAACAATATTCAGCAATAACCCAGTGTAATTTCAGTTATTGAACAACATTCACCAATAACCCGGTGTAATTTCAGTTATTGAACAATATTCACCAATAACCCGGTGCAATTTCAGTTATTGAACAATATTCACCAATAACCCAGTGTAATTTCAGTTATTGAACAATATTCACCAATAACCCAGTGTAATTTCAGTTACTGAACAATATTCACCAATAACCCAGTGTAATTTCAGTTACTGAACAATATTCACCAATAACCCGGTGTAATTTCAGTTATTGAACAATATTCACCAATAACCCAGTGTAATTTCAGTTATTGAACAATATTCACAAATAACCCAGTGTAATTTCAGCTACTGAACAATATTCACCAATAACACAGTGTAATTTCAGTTATTGAACAATATTAACCAATAACCCAGTGTAATTTCAGTTCCTGAACAATACTTACCAATAACCCAGTGTAATTTCAGTTATTGAACAATATTAACCAATAACCCAGTGTAATTTCAGTTACTGAACAATATTTACCAATAGCCCAGTGTAATTTCAGTTACTGAACAATATTCACCAATAACCCAGTGTAATTTCAGTTATTGAACAATATTAACCAATAACCCAGTGTAATTTCAGTTACTGAACAATACTTACCAATAACCCAGTGTAATTTCAGTTATTGAACAATATTAACCAATAACCCAGTGTAATTTCAGTTATTGAACAATATTCACCGATAACCCAGAGTAATTTCAGTTACTGAACAATATTCACCAATAACCCAGTGTAATTTCAGTTACTGAACAATATTCACCAATAACCCAGTGTAATTTCAGTTATTGAACAGTATTCACCAATAACCCAGTGTAATTTCTGTTATTGAACAATATTCACTGATAACCCGGCGTAATTTCAGTTATTGAACAATATTCACCAATAACCCAGTGTAATTTCAGTTATTGAACAATATTCAGCAATAACCCAGTGTAATTTCAGTTATTGAACAATATTAACCAATAACCCAGTGTAATTTCAGTTACTGAACAATACTTACCAATAACCCAGTGTAATTTCAGTTATTGAACAATATTAACCAATAACCCAGTGTAATTTCAGTTACTGAACAATATTTACCAATAGCCCAGTGTAATTTCAGTTATTGAACAATATTCACCAATAACCCAGTGTAATTTCAGTAACTGAACAATATTTACCAATAACCCAGTGTAATTTCAGATATTGAACAATATTAACCAATAACCAGGTGTAATTTCAGTTACTGAACAATATTCACCAATAACCCAGTGAAATTTCAGTTATTGAACAATATTCACTGATAACCCAGTGTAATTTCAGTTATTGAACAATATTCACCAATAACCCAGTGTAATTTCAGTTATTGAACAATATTCACCAATAACCCAGTGTAATTTCAGTTATTGAACAACATTCACCAATAACCCGGTGTAATTTCAGTTATTGAACAATATTCACCAATAACCCGGTGCAATTTCAGTTATTGAACAATATTCACCAATAACCCAGTGTAATTTCAGTTATTGAACAATATTCACCAATAACCCAGAGTAATTTCAGTTATTGATCAATATTCACCAATAACCCAGGTGTAATTTCAGTTATTGATCAATATTCACTGAAAACACGGTGTAATTTCAGTTATTGAACAATGTTCACCAAAAACCCAGTGTAATTTCAGTTATTGAACAATATTCACCAATAACCCAGTGTAATTTCAGTTATTGAACAATATTCACCAATAACCCGGTGTAATTACAGTTATTGAACAATATTCACCAATAACCCGGTGAAATTTCAGTCATTGAACAATATTCACCAATAACCCAGTGTAATTTCAGTTACTGAACAATATTCACCAATAACCCAGTGTAATTTCAGTTACTGAACAATATTCACCAATAACCCAGTGTAATTTCAGTTACTGAACAATATTCACCAATAACCCAGTGTAATTTCAGTTACTGAACAATATTCACCAATAACCCGGTGTAATTTCAGTTATTGAACAATATTCACCAATAACCCAGTGTAATTTCAGTTATTGAACAATATTCACAAATAACCCAGTGTAATTTCAGCTACTGAACAATATTCACCAATAACACAGTGTAATTTCAGTTATTGAACAATATTAACCAATAACCCAGTGTAATTTCAGTTACTGAACAATACTTACCAATAACCCAGTGTAATTTCAGTTATTGAACAATATTAACCAATAACCCAGTGTAATTTCAGTTACTGAACAATATTTACCAATAGCCCAGTGTAATTTCAGTTACTGAACAATATTCACCAATAACCCAGTGTAATTTCAGTTATTGAACAATATTAACCAATAACCCAGTGTAATTTCAGTTACTGAACAATACTTACCAATAACCCAGTGTAATTTCAGTTATTGAACAATTTTAACCAATAACCCAGTGTAATTTCAGTTATTGAACAATATTCACCGATAACCCAGAGTAATTTCAGTTACTGAACAATATTCACCAATAACCCAGTGTAATTTCAGTTACTGAACAATATTCACCAATAACCCAGTGTAATTTCAGTTATTGAACAGTATTCACCAATAACCCAGTGTAATTTCTGTTATTGAACAATATTCACTGATAACCCGGCGTAATTTCAGTTATTGAACAATATTCACCAATAACCCAGTGTAATTTCAGTTATTGAACAATATTCAGCAATATCCCAGTGTAATTACAGTTATTGAACAACATTCACCAATAACCCGGTGTAATTTCAGTTATTGAACAATATTCACCAATAACCCAGTGTAATTTCAGTTATTGAACAATATTAACCAATAACCCAGTGTAATTTCAGTTACTGAACAATACTTACCAATAACCCAGTGTAATTTCAGTTATTGAACAATATTAACCAATAACCCAGTGTAATTTCAGTTACTGAACAATATTTACCAATAGCCCAGTGTAATTTCAGTTATTGAACAATATTCACCAATAACCCAGTGTAATTTCAGTAACTGAACAATATTTACCAATAACCCAGTGTAATTTCAGATATTGAACAATATTAACCAATAACCAGGTGTAATTTCAGTTACTGAACAATATTCGCCAATAAACCAGTGTAATTTCAGTTATTGAACAATATTCACCAATAACCCAGTGTAATTTCAGTTATTGAACAATATTCACTGATAACCCAGTGTAATTTCAGTTATTGAACAATATTCACCAATAACCCGGTGTAATTTCAGTTATTGAACAATATTCACCAATAACCCAGTGTAATTTCAGTTATTGAACAATATTCACCAATAACCCGGTGTAATTACAGTTATTGAACAATATTCACCAATAACCCGGTATAATTTCAGTTATTGAACAATATTCACCAATTACCCGGTGTAAATTCAGTTATTGATCAATATTCACCAATAACCCAGTGTAATTTCAGTTGCTGAACAATATTCACCAATAACCCACTGTAATTTCAGTTACTGAACAATATTGACTGACAACCCGGTGTAATTTCAGTTATTGAAAAATATTCACCGATAACCCAGAGTAATTTCAGTTACTGAACAATATTCACCAATAACCCAGTGTAATTTCAGTTACTGAACAATATTCACCAATAACCCAGTGTAATTTCAGTTATTGAACAGTATTCACCAATAACCCAGTGTAATTTCTGTTATTGAACAATATTCACTGATAACCCGGCGTAATTTCAGTTATTGAACAATATTCACCAATAACCCAGTGTAATTTCAGTTATTGAACAATATTCAGCAATAACCCAGTGTAATTTCTGTTATTGAACAACATTCACCAATAACCCGGTGTAATTTCAGTTATTGAACAATATTCACCAATAACCCAGTGTAATTTCAGTTATTGAACAATATTCACTGATAACCCAGTGTAATTTCAGTTATTGAACAATATTCACCGATAACCCAGTGTAATTTCAGTTATTGAACAACATTCACCAATAGCCCGGTGTAATTTCAACTATTGAACAATATTCACTGATAACCTGGTGCAATTTCAGTTATTGAACAACGTTCATCAATAACCCAGTGTAATTTCAGTTATTGAACAATATTCACCAATAACCGACTGTAATTTCAGTTATTGAACAACATTCACCACTAACCCAGTGTAATTTCAGTTATTGAACAACATTCACCAATAACCCAGTGTAATTTCAGTTAATGAACAATATTCACTGATAAACCAGTGTAATTTCAGTTATTGAACAACATTCACCAATAACCCAGTGTAATTTCAGTTATTGAACAATATTCACTGATAACCCGGTGTAATTTCAGTTATTGAACAACATTCACCAATAACCCAGTGTAATTTCAGTTATTGAACAATATTCACTGATCACCCAGTGTAATTTCAGTTATTGAACAATATTCACGGATAACCTGGTGTAATTTCAGTTATTGAACAATATTCACTGATAACCCAGTGTAATTTCAGTTATTGAACAATATTCACCAATAACCCAGTGTAATTTCAGTTATTGAACAATATTCACCAATAACCAGTGTAATTCCAGTTATTGAACAATATTCACTGATAACCCAGTGTAATTTCAGTTCTTGAACAATATTCACCAATAAGCCAGTGCAATTTCAGTTATTGAACAATATTCACTGATAACCCACTGTAATTTCAGTTATTGAACAATATTCACCAATAACCCGGTGTAATTTCAGTTATTGAACAATATTCACCGATAACCCAGTGTAATTTCAGTTAATGAACAATATTCACCAATAACCCGGTGTAATTTCAGTTATTGAACAATATTCACCAATAACCCAGTGTAATTTCAGTTATTGAACAATATTAACCAATAACCCAGTGTAATTTCAGTTACTGAACAATATTTACCAATAACCCAGTGTAATTTCAGTTATTGATCAATATTCACCAATAACCCAGTGTAATTTCAGTTACTGAACAATATTCACCAATAACCCACTGTAATTTCAGTTACTGAACAATATTCACTGACAACCCGGTGTAATTTCAGTTATTGAACAATATTCACCGATAACCCAGAGTAATTTCAGTTACTGAACAATATTCACCAATAACCCAGTGTAATTTCAGTTACTGAACAATGTTCACCAATAATCCAGTGTAATTTCAGTTATTGAACAGTATTCACCAATAACCCAGTGTAATTTCTGTTATTGAACAATATTCACTGATAACACAGCGTAATTTCAGTTATTGAACAATATTCACCAATAACCCAGTGTAATTTCAGTTATTGAACAATATTCAGCAATAACCCAGTGTAATTTCAGTTATTGAACAACATTCACCAATAACCCGGTGTAATTTCAGTTATTGAACAATATTCACGAATAACCCGGTGCAATTTCAGTTATTGAACAATATTCACCAATAACCCAGTGTAATTTCAGTTATTGAACAATATTCACCAATAACCCAGAGCAATTTCAGTTACTGAACAATATTCACCAATAACCCAGGTGTAATTTCAGTTATTGATCAATATTCACTGAAAACACGGTGTAATTTCAGTTATTGAACAATGTTCACCAATAACCCAGTGTAATTTCAGTTATTGAACAATATTCACCAATAACCCAGTGTAATTTCAGTTATTGAACAATATTCACCAATAACCCGGTGTAATTACAGTTGTTGAACAATATTCACCAATAACCCAGTGTAATTTCAGTTACTGAACAATATTCACCAATAACCCAGTGTAATTTCAGTTACTGAACAATATTCACCAATAACCCAGTGTAATTTCAGTTACTGAACAATATTCACCAATAACCCAGTGTAATTTCAGTTACTGAACAATATTCACCAATAACCCGGTGTAATTTCAGTTATTGAACAATATTCACCAATAACCCAGTGTAATTTCAGTTATTGAACAATATTCACAAATAACCCAGTGTAATTTCAGTTACTGAACAATATTCACCAATAACCCAGTGTAATTTCAGTTATTGAACAATATTAACCAATAACCCAGTGTAATTTCAGTTACTGAACAATACTTACCAATAACCCAGTGTAATTTCAGTTATTGAACAATATTAACCAATAACCCAGTGTAATTTCAGTTACTGAACAATATTTACCAATAGCCCAGTGTAATTTCAGTTATTGAACAATATTCACCAATAACCCAGTGTAATTTCAGTAACTGAACAATATTTACCAATAACCCAGTGTAATTTCAGATATTGAACAATATTAACCAATAACCAGGTGTAATTTCAGTTACTGAACAATATTCACCAATAAACCAGTGTAATTTCAGTTATTGAACAATATTCACCAATAACCCAGTGTAATTTCAGTTATTGAACAATATTCACTGATAACCCAGTGTAATTTCACTTATTGAACAATATTCACCAATAACCCGGTGTAATTTCAGTTATTGAACAATATTCACCAATAACCCAGTGTAATTTCAGTTATTGAACAATATTCACCAATAACCCGGTGTAATTACAGTTATTGAACAATATTCTCCAATAACCCGGTATAATTTCAGTTATTGAACAATATTCACCAATTACCCGATGTAAATTCAGTTATTGATCAATATTCACCAATAACCCAGTGTAATTTCAGTTGCTGAACAATATTCACCAATAACCCACTGTAATTTCAGTTACTGAACAATATTCACTGACAACCCGGTGTAATTTCAGTTATTGAACAATATTCACCGATAACCCAGAGTAATTTCAGTTACTGAACAATATTCACCAAAAACCCAGTGTAATTTCAGTTACTGAACAATATTCACCAATAACCCAGTGTAATTTCAGTTATTGAACAGTATTCACCAATAACCCAGTGTAATTTCTGTTATTGAACAATATTCACTGATAACCCGGCGTAATTTCAGTTATTGAACAATATTCACCAATAACCCAGTGTAATTTCAGTTATTGAACAATATTCAGCAATAACCCAGTGTAATTTCAGTTATTGAACAACATTCACCAATAACCCGGTGTAATTTCAGTTATTGAACAATATTCACCAATAACCCAGTGTAATTTCAGTTATTGAACAATATTCACTGATAACCCAGTGTAATTTCAGTTATTGAACAATATTCACCGATAACCCAGTGTAATTTCAGTTATTGAACAACATTCACCAATAGCCCGGTGTAATTTCAGCTATTGAACAATATTCACTGATAACCTGGTGCAATTTCAGTTATTGAACAACGTTCATCAATAACCCAGTGTGATTTCAGTTATTGAACAACATTCACCAATAACCCAGTGTAATTTCAGTTAATGAACAATATTCACTGATAACCCAGTGTAATTTCAGTTATTGAACAACATTCACCAATAACCCAGTGTAATTTCAGTTACTGAACAATATTCACTGATAACCCGGTGTAATTTCAGTTATTGAACAATATTCACCAATAACCCAGTGTAATTTCAGTTATGAACAATATTCACTGATAACCCAGTGTAATTTCAGTTATTGAGCAATATTCACCAATAACCCAGTGTAATTTCAGTTATTGAACAATATTCACCAATAACCCAGTGTAATTTCAGTTATTGAACAATATTCACAGATAACCCAGTGTAATTTCAGTTATTGAACAATATTCACCAATAACCCAGTGTAATTTCAGTTATTGAACAATATTCACTAATAACCCAGTGTAATTTCAGTTATTGAACAATATTCACCAATAACCCAGGTGTAATTTCAGTTATTGAACAATATTCACCGATAACCCTGTGTAATTTCTGTTATTGAACAATATTCACCAATAACCCAGTGTAATTTCAGTTATTGAACAATATTCACAAATAACCCAGTGTAATTTCAGTTACTGAACAATATTCACCAATAACCCAGTGTAATTTCAGTTATTGAACAATATTAACCAATAACCCAGTGTAATTTCAGTTACTGAACAATACTTACCAATAACCCAGTGTAATTTCAGTTATTGAACAATATTAACCAATAACCCAGTGTAATTTCAGTTACTGAACAATATTTACCAATAGCCCAGTGTAATTTCAGTTATTGAACAATATTCACCAATAACCCAGTGTAATTTCAGTAACTGAACAATATTTAGCAATAACCCAGTGTAATTTCAGATATTGAACAATATTAACCAATAACCAGGTGTAATTTCAGTTACTGAACAATATTCACCAATAAACCAGTGTAATTTCAGTTATTGAACAATATTCACCAATAACCCAGTGTAATTTCAGTTATTGAACAATATTCACTGATAACCCAGTGTAATTTCACTTATTGAACAATATTCACCAATAACCCGGTGTAATTTCAGTTATTGAACAATATTCACCAATAACCCAGTGTAATTTCAGTTATTGAACAATATTCACCAATAACCCGGTATAATTTCAGTTATTGAACAATATTCACCAATTACCCGATGTAAATTCAGTTATTGATCAATATTCACCAATAACCCAGTGTAATTTCAGTTGCTGAACAATATTCACCAATAACCCACTGTAATTTCAGTTACTGAACAATATTCACTGACAACCGGTGTAATTTCAGTTATTGAACAATATTCACCGATAACCCAGAGTAATTTCAGTTACTGAACAATATTCACCAATAACCCAGTGTAATTTCAGTTACTGAACAATATTCACCAATAACCCAGTGTAATTTCAGTTATTGAACAGTATTCACCAATAACCCAGTGTAATTTCTGTTATTGAACAATATTCACTGATAACCCGGCGTAATTTCAGTTATTGAACAATTTTCACCAATAACCCAGTGTAATTTCAGTTATTGAACAATATTCAGCAATAACCCAGTGTAATTTCAGTTATTGAACAACATTCACCAATAACCCGGTGTAATTTCAGTTATTGAACAATATTCACCAATAACCCAGTGTAATTTCAGTTATTGAACAATATTCACTGATAACCCAGTGTAATTTCAGTTACTGAACAATATTCACCAATAACCCGGTGTAATTTCAGTTATTGAACAATATTCACCGATAACCCAGTGTAATTTCAGTTATTGAACAACATTCACCAATAGCCCGGTGTAATTTCAGCTATTGAACAATATTCACTGATAACCTGGTGCAATTTCAGTTATTGAACAACGTTCATCAATAACCCAGTGTGATTTCAGTTATTGAACAACATTCACCAATAACCCAGTGTAATTTCAGTTAATGAACAATATTCACTGATAACCCAGTGTAATTTCAGTTATTGAACAACATTCACCAATAACCCAGTGTAATTTCAGTTATTGAACAATATTCACCGATAACCCTGTGTAATTTCTGTTATTGAACAATATTCACCAATAACCCGGTGTAATTTCAGTTATTGAACAATATTCACCAATAACCCAGTGTAATTTCAGTTATTGAACAATATTCACCAATAACCCAGAGTAATTTCAGTTACTGAACAATATTCACTAATAACCCAGCTGTAATTTCAGTTATTGATCAATATTCACTGAAAACCCGGTGTAATTTCAGTTATTGAACAATGTTCACCAATAACCCAGTGTAATTTCAGTTATTGAACAATATTCACCAATAACCCAGTGTAATTTCAGTTATTGAACAATATTCACCAATAACCCGCTGTAATTACAGTTATTGAACAGTATTCACCAATAACCCGGTGAAATTTCAGTCGTTGAACAATATTCACCAATAACCCAGTGTAATTTCAGTTACTGAACAATATTCACCAATAACCCAGTGTAATTTCAGTTACTGAACAATATTCACCAATAACCCAGTTTAATTTCAGTTACTGAACAATATTCACCAATAACCCGGTGTAATTTCAGTTATTGAACAATATTCACCAATAACCCAGTGTAATTTCAGTTGCTGAACAATATTCACAAAAACCCAGTGTAATTTCAGTTACTGAACAATATTCACCAATAACCCAGTGTAATTTCAGTTATTGAACAATATTAACCAATAACCCAGTGTAATTTCAGTTACTGAACAATACTTACCAATAACCCAGTGTAATTTCAGTTATTGAACAATATTCACCAATAACCCAGTGTAATTTCAGCTATTGAACAATATTCACCAATAACCCAGTGTAATTACAGTTATTGAACAATATTCACCAATAACCAGGTGAAATTTCAGTCATTGAACAATATTCACCAATAACCCAGTGTAATTTCAGTTACTGAACAATATTCACCAATAACCCAGTGTAATTTCAGTTACTGAACAATATTCACCAATAACCCAGTGTAATTTCAGTTACAGAACAATATTCACCAATAACCCAGTGTAATTTCAGTTACTGAACAATATTCACCAATAACCCGGTGTAATTTCAGTTATTGAACAATATTCACCAATAACCCAGTGTAATTTCAGTTATTGAACAATATTCACAAATAACCCAGTGTAATTTCAGTTACTGAACAATATTCACCAATAACCCAGTGTAATTTCAGTTATTGAACAATATTAACCAATAACCCAGTGTAATTTCAGTTACTGAACAATACTTACCAATAACCCAGTGTAATTTCAGTTATTGAACAATATTAACCAATAACCCAGTGTAATTTCAGTTACTGAACAATATTTACCAATAACCCAGTGTAATTTCAGTTATTGAACAATATTCACCAATAACCCACTGTAATTTCAGTTACTGAACAATATTCACTGAAAACCCAGTCTAATTTCAGTTACTGAACAATATTCACCAATAACCCGGTGTAATTTCAGTTATTGAACAATATTCACTGATAACCCAGTGTAATTTCAGTTATTGAACAATATTCACCAATAACCCGGTGTAATTTCAGTTGTTGAACAATATTCACCAATAACCCGGTATAATTTCAGTTATTGAGCAATATTCACCAATTACCCGGTGTAAATTCAGTTATTGATCAATATTCACCAATAACCCAGTGTAATTTCAGTTACTGAACAATATTCACCAATAACCCACTGTAATTTCAGTTACTGAACAATATTCACTGATAACCGGGTGTAATTTCAGTTATTGAACAATATTCACCGATAACCCAGTGTAATTTCAGTTACTGAACAATATTCACCAATAACCCAGTGTAATTTCAGTTACTGAACAATATTCACCAATAACCCAGTGTAATTTCAGTTATTGAACAGTATTCACCAATAACCCAGTGTAATTTCTGTTATTGAACAATATTCACTGATAACCCGGCGTAATTTCAGTTATTGAACAATATTCACCAATAACCCAGTGTAATTTCAGTTATTGAACAATATTCACCAATAACCCAGTGTAATTCCAGTTATTGAACAATATTCACTGATAACCCAGTGTAATTTCAGTTATTGAACAATATTCACCAAAAAGCCAGTGTAATTTCAGTTATTGAACAATATTCACTGATAACCCACTGTAATTTCAGTTATTGAACAATATTCACCAATAACCCGGTGTAATTTCAGTTATTGAACAATATTCACCGATAACCCAGTGTAATTTCAGTTATTGAACAATATTCACCAATAACCCGGTGTAATTTCAGTTATTGAACAATATTCACCAATAACCCAGTGTAATTTCAGTTATTGAACAATATTCACCAATAACCCAGAGTAATTTCAGTTACTGAACAATATTCACCAATAACCCAGGTGTAATTTCAGTTATTGATCAATATTCACTGAAAACCCGGTGTAATTTCAGTTATTGAACAATGTTCACCAATATCCCAGTGTAATTTCAGTTATTGAACAATATTCACCAATAACCCAGTGTAATTTCAGCTGTTGAACAATATTCACCAATAACCCAGTGTAATTACAGTTATTGAACAATATTCACCAATAACCAGGTGAAATTTCAGTCATTGAACAATATTCACCAATAACCCAGTGTAATTTCAGTTACTGAACAATATTCACCAATAACCCAGTGTAATTTCAGTTACTGAACAATATTCACCAATAACCCAGTGTAATTTCAGTTACTGAACAATATTCACCAATAACCCAGTGTAATTTCAGTTACTGAACAATATTCACCAATAACCCGGTGTAATTTCAGTTATTGAACAATATTCACCAATAACCCAGTGTAATTTCAGTTATTGAACAATATTCACAAATAACCCACTGTAATTTCAGTTACTGAACAATATTCACCAATAACCCAGTGTAATTTCAGTTATTGAACAATATTAACCAATAACCCAGTGTAATTTCAGTTACTGAACAATACTTACCAATAACCCAGTGTAATTTCAGTTATTGAACAATATTAACCAATAACCCAGTGTAATTTCAGTTACTGAACAATGTTTACCAATAACCCAGTGTAATTTCAGTTATTGAACAATATTCACCAATAACCCACTGTAATTTCAGTTACTGATCAATATTCACTGAAAACCCAGTCTAATTTCAGTTACTGAACAATATTCACCAATAACCCGGTGTAATTTCAGTTATTGAACAATATTCACTGATAACCCAGTGTAATTTCAGTTATTGAACAATATTCACCAATAACCCGGTGTAATTTCAGTTATTGAACAATATTCACCAATAACCCAGTGTAATTTCAGTTATTGAACAATATTCACCAATAACCCGGTGTAATTACAGTTATTGAACAATATTCTCCAATAACCCGGTATAATTTCAGTTATTGAGCAATATTCACCAATTACCCGGTGTAAATTCAGTTATTGATCAATATTCACCAATAACCCAGTGTAATTTCAGTTACTGAACAATATTCACCAATAACCCACTGTAATTTCAGTTACTGAACAATATTCACTGATAACCGGGTGTAATTTCAGTTATTGAACAATATTCACCGATAACCCAGTGTAATTTCAGTTACTGAACAATATTCACCAATAACCCAGTGTAATTTCAGTTACTGAACAATATTCACCAATAACCCAGTGTAATTTCAGTTATTGAACAGTATTCACCAATAACCCAGTGTAATTTCTGTTATTGAACAATATTCACTGATAACCCGGCGTAATTTCAGTTATTGAACAATATTCACCAATAACCCAGTGTAATTTCAGTTATTGAACAATATTCACCAATAACCCAGTGTAATTTCAGTTATTGAACAACATTCACCAATAACCTGGTGTAATTTCAGTTATTGAACAATATTCACCAATAACACAGTGTAATTTCAGTTATTGAACAATATTCACTGATAACCCAGTGTAATTTCAGTTATTGAACAATATTCACCGATAACCCAGTGTAATTTCAGTTATTGAACAACATTCACCAATAGCCCAGTGTAATTTCAGCTATTGAACAATATTCACTGATAACCTGGTGCAATTTCAGTTATTGAACAACGTTCATCAATAACCCAATGTAATTTCAGTTATTGAACAATATTCACCAATAACCGAGTGTAATTTCAGTTATTGAACAACATTCACCAATAACCCAGTGTAATTTCAGTTAATGAACAATATTCACTGATAAACCAGTGTAATTTCAGTTATTGAACAACATTCACCAATAACCCAGTGTAATTTCAGTTATTGAACAATATTCACTGATAACCCGGTGTAATTTCAGTTATTGAACAATATTCACCAATAACCCAGTGTAATTTCAGTTATTGAACAACATTCAACAATAACCCAGTGTAATTTCAGTTATTGAACAATATTCACTGATAACCCAGTGTAATTTCAGTTATTGAACAATATTCACTGATAACCTGGTGTAATTTCAGTTATTGAACAATATTCACTGATAACCCAGTGTAATTTCAGTTATTGAACAATATTCACCAATAACCCAGTTTAATTTCAGTTATTGAACAATATTCACCAATAACCCAGTGTAATTTCAGTTATTGAACAATATTCACTGATAACCCAGTGTAATTTCAGTTATTGAACAATATTCACCAATAAGCCAGTGTAATTTCAGTTATTGAACAATATTCACTGATAACCCAGTGTAATTTCAGTTATTGAACAATATTCACCGATAACCCTGTGTAATTTCAGTTATTGAACAATATTCACCAATAACCCGGTGTAATTTCAGTTATTGAACAATATTCACCAATAACCCAGTGTAATTTCAGTTATTGAACAATATTCACCAATAACCCAGAGTAATTTCATTTACTGAACAATATTCACCAATAACCCAGGTGTAATTTCAGTTATTGATCAATATTCACTGAAAAACCGGTGTAATTTCAGTTATTGAACAATGTTCACCAATAACCCAGTGTAATGTCAGTTATTGAACAATATTCACCAATAACCCAGTGTAATTTCAGTTATTGAACAATATTCACCAATAACCCGGTGTAATTACAGTTATTGAACAATATTCACCAATAACCCGGTGAAATTTCAGTCATTGAACAATATTCACCAATAACCCAGTGTAATTTCAGTTACTGAACAATATTCACCAATAACCCACTGTAATTTCAGCTACTGAACAATATTCACCAATAACCCAGTGTAATTTCAGTTACTGAACAATATTCACCAATAACCCAGTGTAATTTCAGTTATTGAACAATATTCACCAATAACCCAGTGTAATTTCAGTTATTGAACAATATTCACTGATAACCCAGTGTAATTTCAGTTATTGAACAATATTCACTGATAACCTGGTGTAATTTCAGTTATTGAACAATATCCACTGATAACCCAGTGTAATTTCAGTTATTGAACAATATTCACCAATAACCCAGTTTAATTTCAGTTATTGAACAATATTCACCAATAACCCAGTGTAATTTCAGTTATTGAACAATATTCACTGATAACCCAGTGTAATTTCAGTTATTGAACAATATTCACCAATAAGCCAGTCTAATTTCAGTTATTGAACAATATTCACTGATAACCCAGTGTAATTTCAGTTTTTGAACAATATTCACCAATAACCCGGTGTAATTTCAGTTATTGAACAATATTCACCAATAACCCAGTGTAATTTCAGTTATTGAACAATATTCACCAATAACCCAGAGTAATTTCAGTTACTGAACAATATTCACCAATAACCCAGGTGTAATTTCAGTTATTGATCAATATTCACTGAAAAACCGGTGTAATTTCAGTTATTGAACAATGTTCACCAATAACCCAGTGTAATTTCAGTTATTGAACAATATTCACCAATAACCCAGTGTAATTTCAGTTATTGAACAATAATCACCAATAATCCGGTGTAATTACAGTTATTGAACAATATTCACCAATAACCCGGTGAAATTTCAGTCATTGATCAATATTCACCAATAACCCAGTGTAATTTCAGTTACTGAACAATATTCACCAATAACCCACTGTAATTTCAGTTACTGAACAATATTCACCAATAACCCAGTGTAATTTCAGTTACTGAACAATATTCACCAATAACCCAGTGTAATTTCAGTTACTGAACAATATTCACCAATAACCCAGTGTAATTTCAGTTATTGAACAATATTCACCAATAACCCAGTGTAATTTCAGTTATTGAACAATATTCACAAATAACCCAGTGTAATTTCAGTTACTGAACAATATTCACCAATGACCCGGTGTAATTTCAGTTATTGAACAATATTAACCAATAACCCAGTGTAATTTCAGTTACTGAACAATACTTACCAATAACCCAGTGTAATTTCAGTTATTGAACAATATTAACCAATAACCCAGTGTAATTTCAGTTACTGAACAATATTTACCAATAACCCAGTGTAATTTCAGTTATTGAACAATATTCACCAATAACCCAGTGTAATTTCAGTAACTGAACAATATTTACCAATAACCCAGTGTAATTTCAGTTATTGAACAATATTAACCAATAACCAGGTGTAATTTCAGTTACTGAACAATATTCACCAATAACCCAGTGTAATTTCAGTTATTGAACAATATTCACCAATAACCCAGTGTAATTTCAGTTACTGAACAATATTCACCAATAACCCAGTGTAATTTCAGTTACTGAACAATATTCACTGATAACCCAGTCTAAATTCAGTTATTGAACAATATTCACCAATGACCCGGTGTAATTTCTGTTACTGAACAATATTTACCAATTACCCAGTGTAATTTCAGTTACTGAACAATATTCACCAATAACCCAGTGTAATTTCAGTTATTGAACAATATTCACCAATAACCCGGTGTAATTTCAGTTATTGAACAATATTCACTGATAACCCAGTGTAATTTCAGTTATTGAACAATATTCACCAATAACCCGCTGTAATTTCAGTTATTGAACAATATTCACCAATAACCCAGTGTAACTTCAGTTAGTGAACAATATTCACCAATAACCCGGTGTAATTACAGTTATTGAACAATATTCTCCAATAACCCGGTCTAATTTCAGTTATTGAACAATATTCACCAATTACCCGGTGTAAATTCAGTTATTGATCAATATTCACCAATAACCCAGTGTAATTTCAGTTACTGAAATATATACACCAATAACCCGGTGTAATTTCAGTTACTGAACAATATTCAACAATAACCCGGTGTAATTCCAGTTACTGAACAATATTCACCAATAACCCAGTGTAATTTCAGTTATTGAACAATATTCACCGATAACCCAGTGTAATTTCAGTTATTGAACAATATTCACTGATAACCCAGTGTAATTTCAGTTATTGAACAATATTCACAAATAACCCGGTGTAATTTCAGTTATTGAACAATATTCACCAATAACCAAGTGTAATTTCAGTTATTGAACAATATTCACTGATAACCCAGTGTAATTTCAGTTACTGAACAATATTCACCAATAACCCACTGTAATTTCAGTTACTGAACAATATTCACTGATAACCCAGTGTAATTTCAGTTACAGAACAATATTCACTGATAACCCAGTGTAATTTCAGTTATTGAACAGTATTCACTGATAACTCGGTGTAATTCCAGTTATTGAACAATATTCACCAATAACCCAGTGTAATTTCAGTTACTGAACAATATTCACCAATAACCCGGTGTAATTTCAGTCACTGAACAATATTCACCAATAACCGGGTGTAATTTCAGTTATTGAACAATATTCACTGATAACCCGGTGTAATTTCAGTTATTGAACAATATTCAATGATAACCCAGTGTAATTTCAGTTACTGAACAATATTCACCAATAACCCAGTGTAATTTCAGTTATTGAACAATATTCACCAATAACCCAGTGTAATTTCAGTTATTGAACAATATTCACCAATAACCCAGTGTAATTTCAGTTAGTGAACAATATTCACCAATAACCCAGTGTAATTTCAGTTATTGAACAATATTCACCAATGACCCGGTGTAATTTCAGTTATTGATTAATATTCACTGAAAACCCGGTGCAATTTCAGTTATTGAACAATATTCACCAATAACCTGGTGAAATTACAGTTATTGAGCAATATTCACCAATAACCCGGTGAAATTTCAGTCATTGAACAATATTCACCAATAACCCAGTGTAATTTCAGTTACTGAACAATATTCACCAATAACCCAGTGTAATTTCAGTTACTGAACAATATTCACCAATAACCCAGTGTAATTTCAGTTACTGAACAATATTCACCAATAACCCAGTGTAATTTCAGTTACTGAACAATATTCACCAATAACCCAGTGTAATTTCAGTTACTGAACAATATTCACCAATAACCCGGTGTAATTTCAGTTATTGAACAATATTCACCAATAACCCAGTGTAATTTCAGTTATTGAACAATATTCACAAATAACCCAGTGTAATTTCAGTTACTGAACAATATTCACCAATAACCCAGTGTAATTTCAGTTATTGAACAATATTAACCAATAACCCAGTGTAATTTCAGTTACTGAACAATACTTACCAATAACCCAGTGTAATTTCAGTTATTGAACAATATTAACCAATAACCCAGTGTAATTTCAGTTACTGAACAATATTCACTGATAACCCAGTCTAATTTCAGTTATTGAACAATATTCACCAATGACCCGGTGTAATTTCAGTGACTGAACAATATTTACCAATTACCCAGTGTAATTTCAGTTACTGAACAATATTCACCAATAACCCAGTGTAATTTCAGTTATTGAACAATATTCACCAATAACCCGGTGTAATTTCAGTTATTGAACAATATTCACTGATAACCCAGTGTAATTTCAGTTATTGAACAATATTCACCAATAAACCGGTGTAATTTTAGTTATTGAACAATATTCACCAATAACCCAGTGTAATTTCAGTTATTGAACAATATTCACCAATAACCCGGTGTAATTACAGTTATTGAACAATATTCTCCAATAACCCGGTATAATTTCAGTTATTGAACAATATTCACCAATTACCCGGTGTAAATTCAGTTATTGATCAATATTCACCAATAACCCAGTGTAATTTCAGTTACTGAAATATATACACCAATAACCCGGTGTAATTTCAGTTACTGAACAATATTCACCAATAACCCGGTGTAATTTCAGTTACTGAACAATATTCACCAATAACCCAGTGTAATTTCAGTTATTGAACAATATTCACCGATAACCCAGTGTAATTTCAGTTATTGAACAAAATTCACCAATAACCCAGTGTAATTTCAGTTATTGAACAATATTCACTGATAACCCAGTGTAATTTCAGTTATTGAACAATATTCACAAATAACCCGGTGTAATTTCAGTTTTTGAACAATATTCACCAATAACCTCGTGTAATTTCAGTTATTGAACAATATTCACTGATAACCCAGTGTAATTTCATTTACTGAACAATATTCACCAATAACCCACTGTAATTTCAGTTACTGAACAATATTCACTGATAACCCAGTGTAATTTCAGTTATTGAACAGTATTCACTGATAACCCGGTGTAATTCCAGTTATTGAACAATATTCACCAATAACCCAGTGTAATTTCAGTTGCTGAACAATATTCACCAATAACCCGGTGTAATTTCAGTCACTGAACAATATTCACCAATAACCGGGTGTAATTTCAGTTATTGAACAATATTCACCAATAACCCAGTGTAATTTCAGTTACTGAACAATATTCACCAATAAGCCGGTGTAATTTCAGTTATTCAACAATATTCACTGATAACCCGGTGTAATTTCAGTTATTGAACAATATTCACTGATAACCCAGTGTAATTTCAGTTACTGAACAATATTCACCAATAACCCAGTGTAATTTCAGTTATTGAACAATATTCACCAATAACCCAGTGTAATTTCAGTTATTGAACAATATTCACCAATAACCCAGTGTAATTTCAGTTAGTGAACGATATTCACCAATAACCCGGTGTAATTTCAGTTATTTAACAATATTCACCAATAACCCAGTGTAATTTCAGTTATTGAACAATATTCACCAATGACCCGGTGTAATTTCAGTTATTGATTAATATTCACTGAAAACCCGGTGTAATTTCAGTTTTTGAACAATGTTCACCAATACCCCAGTGTAGTTTCAGTTATTGAACAATATTCACCAATAACCCAGTGTAATTTCAGTTATTGAACAATTTTCACCAATAACCCGGTGTAATTACAGTTATTGAACAATATTCACCAATAACCCGGTGAAATTTCAGTCATTGAACAATATTCACCAATAACCCAGTGTAATTTCAGTTACTGAACAATATTCACCAATAACCCAGTGTAATTTCAGTTACTGAACAATATTCACCAATAACCCAGTGTAATTTCAGTTACTGAACAAGATTCACCAATAACCCAGTGTAATTTCAGTTACTGAACAATATTCACCAATAACCCGGTGTAATTTCAGTTATTGAACAATATTCACCAATAACCCAGTGTAATTTCAGTTATTGAACAATATTCACAAATAACCCAGTGTAATTTCAGTTATTGAACAATATTAACCAATAACCCAGTGTAATTTCAGTTACTGAACAATACTTCCCAATAACCCAGTGTAATTTCAGTTATTGAACAATATTAACCAATAACCCAGTGTAATTTCAGTTACTGAACAATATTTACCAATAACCCAGTGTAATTTCAGTTATTGAACAATATTCACCAATAACCCAGTGTAATTTCAGTAACTGAACAATATTTACCAATAACCCAGTGTAATTTCAGTTATTGAACAATATTAAGCAATAACCAGGTGTAATTTCAGTTATTGAACAATATTCACCAATAACCCAGTGTAATTTCAGTTATTGAACAATATTCACCAATAACCCAGTGTAATTTCAGTTACTGAAAATTATTCACCAATAACCCAGTGTAATTTCAGTTACTGAACAATATTCACCAATAACCCACTGTAATTTCAGTTACTGAACAATATTCACTGATAACCCAGTCTAATTTCAGTTATTGAACAATATTCACCAATGACCCGGTGTAATTTCAGTTATTGAACAATATTCACTGATAACCCAGTGTAATTTCAGTTTTTGAACAATATTCACCAATAACCCGGTGTAATTTCAGTTATTGAACAATATTCACCAATAACCCAGTGTAATTTCAGTTATTGAACAATATTCACCAATAACCCGGTGTAATTACAGTTATTGAACAATATTCTCCAATAACCCGGTATAATTTCAGTTATTGAACAATATTCACCAATAACCCAGTGTAATTTCAGTTACTGAACAATATTCACCAATAACCCAGTGTAATTTCAGTTACTGAACAATATTCACCAATAACCCTGTGTAATTTCAGTTATTGAACAATATTCACTGATAACCCGGTGTAATTTCAGTTATTGAACAATATTCACTGATAACCCAGTGTAATTTCAGTTACTGAACAATATTCACCAATAACCCAGTGTAATTTCAGTTATTGAACAATATTCACCAATAACCCAGTGTAACTTCAGTTATTGAACAATATTCACCAATAACCCAGTGTAATTTCAGTTAGTGAACAATATTCACCAATAACCTGGTGAAATTTCAGTTATTGAACAATATTCACCAATAACCCAGTGTAATTTCAGTTATTGAACAATATTCACCAATGACCCGGTGTAATTTCAGTTATTGATCAATATTCACTGAAAACCCAGTGTAATTTCAGTTATTGAACAATATTCACCAATAACCCAGTGTAATTTCAGTTATTGAACAATATTCACCAATAACCCAGTGTAATTTCAGTAATTGAAGAATATTCACCAATAACCCGGTGTAATTACAGTTATTGAACAATATTCACCAATAACCCGGTGAAATTTCAGTTATTGAACAATATTCACCAATAACCCAGTGTAATTTCAGTTACTGAACAATATTCACCAATAACCCAGTGTAATTTCAGTTACTGAACAATATTCACCAATAACCCAGTGTAATTTCAGTTACTGAACAATATTCACCAATAACCCAGTGTAATTTCAGTTACTGAACAATATTCACCAATAACCCCGGTGTAATTTCAGTTATTGAACAATATTCACCAATAACCCAGTGTAATTTCAGTTATTGAACAATATTCACAAATAACCCAGTGTAATTTCAGTTACTGAACAATATTCACCAATAACCCAGTGTAATTTCAGTTATTGAACAATATTAACCTATAACCCAGTGTAATTTCAGTTACTGAACAATACTTACCAATAACCAAGTGTAATTTCAGTTATTGAACAATATTAACCAATAACCCAGTGTAATTTCAGTTACTGAACAATATTTACCAATAACCCAGTGTAATTTCAGTTATTGAACAATATTCACCAATAACCAGGTGTAATTTCAGTTATTGAACAATATTCACCAATAACCCAGTGTAATTTCAGTTATTGAACAACATTCACCAATAACCCAGTGTAATTTCAGTTATTGAACAATATTCACTGATAACCCAGTGTAATTTCAGTTATTGAACAATATTCACTGATAACCTGGTGTAATTTCAGTTATTGAACAATATTCACTGATAACCCAGTGTAATTTCAGTTATTGAACAATATTCACCAATAACCCAGTGTAATTTCAGTTATTGAACAATATTCACCAATAACCCAGCGTAATTTCAGTTATTGAACAATATTCACTGATAACCCAGTGTAATTTCAGTTATTGAACAATATTCACCAATAACCCAGTGTAATTTCAGTTGTTGAACAATATTCACTGATAACCCAGTGTAATTTCAGTTATTGAACAATATTCACCAATAACCCGGTGTAATTTCAGTTATTGAACAATATTCACCGATAACCCTGTGTAATTTCAGTTATTGAACAATATTCACCAATAACCCGGTGTAATTTCAGTTATTGAACAATATTCACCAATAACCCGGTGTAATTTCAGTTATTGAACAATATTCACCAATAACCCAGTGTAATTCCAGTTATTGAACAATATTCACCAATTACCCGGTGTAATTTCAGTTATTGAACAATATTCACTGATAACCCAGTGTAATTTCAGTTATTGAACAATATTCACCAATAACTAGGTGTAATTTCAGTTATTGAACAATATTCACCAATAACCCGGTGTAATTTCAGTTATTAAACATCATTCACCAATAACCCGGTGTAATTTCAGTTATTGAACAATATTCACCAATAACCCGGTGTAATTTCAGTTATTAAACATCATTCACCAATAACCCAGTGTAATTTCAGTTATTGAACAATATTCACCAATAACCCGGTGTAATTTCAGTTATTGAACAATATTCACCAATAACCCAGTGTAATTTCAGTTATTGAACAATATTTACCAATAACCCAGTGTAATTTCAGTTATTAATCAACATTCACCAATAACCCAGTTTAATTTCAGTTATTTAACAATGTTCACCAATAACCCGGTGTAATTTCAGTTATTGAACAATATTCACCAATAACCCGTTGTAATTTCAGTTATTGTTGATTATTCACTAATAACAATCGGTTCGATTACCCTTTGGAAATGTGTTGAACCTGATCAGTGGGGAGGTGAGAACTGTTCCTCTCTCACTTACAGTCACAAATCAGGGTCTCACCTGTCACATGGAGTTTGCTGGAAGCGTGTGCGACCGGCGGGCACCAGGCACACCCCTCCCGTGTCACCCAGGCGCGGAGAGTGTAGACCTTCGGGGCTCGGGTGTGAACGGTGATGGAGCAGCTGAGCTTTCGGTCCCACCTGCCGACGATGGAGAGCGGGCTGTCCAGGTACCAATGGAAGGTGTAGGGATGGGGATGGGGAGCCTCTAGCTGGCTCCCAGCCCTGGAGACCAGCCTGGCTTCTACTGTCCCCTGGGCACCCGTGGTGATGGGACTGTCGGTGTCCAGTACCAGGTAATACTGCGAGGAGCTTCCTGCAAAAAACAAACCACAGGCCATTGGGAAGCTCTCAATACAGCCATTAGAAACCAGCTCGTCCTTCGATAAATGCATTCACTCGCAACACCAATTACTGTCCAGGGACCGAAAATCTTATTGCACAATCTCTTCTGATGCAAACTAACATTTGATTTATACTGTGTCGGAATACAAATAGGATGGATGGAATTTGCGAATGTTTTAATCTGATCAGATTTTATAAAAATTAAGGAACACACCCAAATGTATTTCCTGTTTATTAAGAATGTATCTCAAACCTCGCTGCTCCCGGTCCCTTTCTGAGTCTCTCTCTCTCTCTCTCTCTCTTTTATTACCAGTGGTGGACCGCTTTTAATAAATAAAGAGTATTAATTATTATCTAAAGTCTCGCACCCCGCCCCCCTTGGAGGACTCGCCCTCCTCACCTGACAACATTGCAGTGTTCATGAATAAGAGCAGGAGCTTCAGAGAAGCCATGGCTGATGGATTGAGAGCTCTCAGTACCAGCTTAAGATCCCCACTCCCTCCGCAGCACGATCAGCACCAACAATGCTGAGTCTCTCTACACTTCCTAATACGTCAGCCCCAGTCTGTCAAATCACAAACGAAAGGAGAACCTATTCCAACCACTGGTCACCCCAACACTGGAATTTATGTTCAACCTTCTGTGCCTGACTTTGGAAGGTCTCGGCCCCTGCCTCAGCCCATCTGCTGCTCAAACCCTTCATCCCTGCCTTTGTCATCTCTAGACCCGGCTATTCCAACGCTCCCCTGGCTGGTCTCCCAGCTTTCACCCTCCGTAAACTGGAGTTCATGCAAATCTCTGTGGCCCGGATTCTAACCCGCACCAATTTCCATTCACCCATCATGACCTACATTGGCACTCAGTCCACCAAGTGCCTCAAATTTAAAATTCTCATCCTCCTGTTCAAATCACTCCATGGCCTCGCCCCTCCCTATCTCTGTAACCTCCTCCAGATCTACAACCCTCCGAGATCTCTGCGCTCCTCCAATTCTGGCTTCTTGCGCATCCTCGATTTTCATCACACTGCCATTGGCCTTCAGCTGCCTTGGCTCTAAGCTCTGGAATTCCTTCTCTAAACGTCTCTGCCACTCTCTCTCCTCCTCCTTTAAGATGCTCCTTAATCCTGTCCTAATATCTCCTGATCTGGCTCCATGTCAAATTTTGTTTGACTACACTCCTGTGAAGTGCCTTGGGACTTTTTTTTATTAATTCCTGGGATGTGGGCTTCGCTGGCAAGACCAGCATTTATTGCCCATTCCTAGTTGCCCTTGAGAAGGTGGTGGTGGTCTTGAACCGCTGCAGTCCATGTGGTGAAGGTACTCCCACAGTGCTGTTAGGGAGGGAGTTCCAGGATTTTGACCCAGTGACAATGAAGGAACGGCGATATATTTCTAAGTCAGGATGGTGTGTGACTTGGAGGGGAACTTGGAGGGGGTGGTGTTCCCATGCACCTGCTGCCCTTGTCCTTCTAGGTGGTAGAGGTCGCGGGTTCAGGAGGTGCTGCCGAAGAAGCCATGGCAAGTTGCTGCAGTGCATCCTGTAGATAGTACACACTGCAGCCACGGTGCACCGGTGGTAGAGGGAGTGAATTTTTAAGGTGGTGGATGGGGTGCTGATCAAGTGGGCTGCTTTGTCCTGATTGGTGTCAAGCTTCTTGAGTGTTGTTGGTGCTGCACTCATCCAGGCAAGTGGAGAGTATTCCATCACACTCCTGACTTGTGCCTTGTAGTTGGTGGAAAGGCTTTGGGGAGTCAGGAGGTGAGACACTCGCCGCAGAATACCCAGCCTCTGACCTGCTCTTGTTGCCACTGTATTTATTTTGCTGGTCCATTGAAGTTTCTGGTCAATGGTGACCCCCAGGATGTTGATGGTAGGGGATTCAGCGATGGTAATGCCGTTGAATGTCAAGGGGCGGTGGTTAGACTCTCGCTTGTTGGAGATAGTCATTGCCTGGCACTTGTGTGGAGTGAATGTTACTTGCCACTTATCTGCCCAAGCCTGATTGTCATCCAGGTCTTGCTGCATGTGGGCATGGACTGCTTCATTATCTGGGGAGTTGCAAATGGCAATAAACACTGTGCAGTCATCAGTGGACACCCCCACTTCTGACCTTATGATGGAGGAAAGGTCATTGATGAAGTAGCTGAAGATGGTTGGGCCTAGGATACTGCCCTGAGGAACTCCTGCAATGATGTCCTGGGGCTGAGATGATTGACCTCCAACAACCACAACCATCTTCTTTTGTGCTAGGTATGACTCCAACCAGTGGAGAGTTTTCCCCCTGATTCCAATTGACTTCAATTTTACTAGGGCTCCTTGATGCCACATTCGGTCTCAAATGCTGCCTTTATGTCAAGGGCAGTCACTCTCACCTCACCTCTGGAATTCAGCTCTTTTGTCCATGTTTGGACCAAGGCTGTAATGAGGTCTGGAGCTGAGTGGTCCCGCCAGAACCCTAACTGAGCATCGGTGAGCAGGTTATTGGTGAGTAAGTGCCGCTTGATAGCACTATCGATAACAGCTTCCATCACTTTGCTGATGATTGAGAGTAGACTGATGGGGCGGTAATTGGCCGGATTGGATTTGTCCTGTTTTCTGTGGACAGGACACACCTGGGCAGTTTTCCACATTGTCGGGTAGATGCCAGTGTTGTAGCTGTACTGGAATAGCTGGAATAGAAGCATGGCTAGTTCTGGAGCACAAGTCTTCAGCACGTCAGCTGGGATGCTGTCGGGGCCCATAGCCTTTGCTGTATCAGCTCAGCCATTTCTTGATATCACGTGGAGTGAATTGAATTGGCTAAAGACTGGCTTCTGTGATGGTGGGGACCTCAGGAGGGGGCCGGGATGGATCACCCACTTGGCACTTCTGGCTGAAGATGGTTGCAAACGCTTCAGCCTTGTCTTTTGCACTTGTGTGCTGGGCCCTGCCATCATTGAGGATGGGGATATTCATGGAGCCTCCTCCTCTTGTTAGTGGTTTAATTATCCACCACCATTCACAGCTGGGTGTGGCAGGACTGCAGAGCTTTGATCTAATCCGCTGATTGTGGGATCGCTTAGCCCTGTCTATAGCATGCTGCTTCCGCTGTTTAGCATGCATGTAGTCCTGTGTTGCAGCTTCCCCAGGTTGGCACCTCATTTTTAGGTACACCTGGTGCTGCTCCTGGCATACTCTTCTACACTCGTTGTTGAACCAGGGTTGGTGGTAATGGTAGAGTGAGGGATATGCCGGGCCATGAGGTTACAGATTGTGGTGGAATACAATTCTGCTGCTGATGATGGTCCTCAGCACCTCATGGATGCCCAGTTTTGAGCTGCTACATCTGTTCTGAATCTGTCCCATTTAGCACGGTGGTAGTGCCACACAACACGATGGAGGGTGTCCTCAGTGTGACGACGGGACTTCGTCTCCACAATGACTGTGCGGTGGTCATTCCTACCAATACTGTCATGGACAGATGCATCTGCGACAGGTAGATGGTGTGATGATGTCAAGTAGGTTTTTCCCTCATGTTGGTTCTCTCACCATTTGCTGCAGGCCCAGTGTGGCAGCTATGCCCTTCAGGACTCGGCCAGCTCGGTCAGTAGTGGTGCTACCGAGCCACTCTTGGTGATGGACATTGAAGTCCCCCACCCAGAGTACATTCTGTGCCTTTGCTACCCTCAGTGCTTCTTCCAAGTGGTGTTCAACATGGAGGAGCACTGATTCATCAGCTGAGGGAGGGCGGTATTCAGCAGGAGGTTTCCTTGCCCATGCTTGACCTGAAGCCATGAGACTTCATGGGGTCCAGAGTCAATGTTGAGAACTCCCAGGGCTACTCCCTCCTGACTGTATACCACTGTGCCACCACCCCTGGTGGGTCTGTCCTACCGGTGGGACAGGACATACCCAGAGATGGTGATGGAGGAGTCTGGGACATTGGCTGAAAGGTATGATTCTGTGAGTATGACTATGTCAGGCTGTTGCTTGCCAAGTCTGTGGGACAGCTCTCCCAATTTTGGCACAAGTTCCCAGGTGTTAGTGAGGAGGGCTTTGCAGGGTCGACTGGACTGGGTGTGCCCTTGTCATGCCTGAAGCCGGTGCCTAGGTCGATGCCGGGTGGTCCATCCGGTTTTATTCTTATTGTTTTTTGTAGCCGTTTTGTGCAACTGAATGACTTGCTGGGCCATTTCAGGGGGCAGTTAAGAGGCAACCACATTGCTGTGGGTCTGGAGTCACATTTAGGCCAGACCAGGTAAGGACGGCAGAGTTCCTTCTCTAATGGACATTAGTGAACCAGATGGGTTTTTACGATCATCCGATAGTTTCATAGTCACCATTACTGATACTAGCTTTTTATTCCATATTTATTTAATTAAGAACATAAGAACATAAGAAATAGGAGCAGGAGTAGGCCATTTGGCCCTTCGAGCCTGCTCCGCCATTCACTAAGATCATGGCTGATCTTCTACCTCATCTCCACTTTCCTGCACTATCCCCATTTCTGTAGTTTCCTGTTTTCTCTCTCCCTCTTATATAGTGGGGTTACATGAACAGGCTGGGTCTCTTTTCTCTTGAAAAACGAAGGCTGAGGGGTGACCTAATAGAGGTCTATAAAATTATGAAAGGTTTTGATAGAGTGGATAGAGAGAGAATGTTTTCACTTGTGGGGAAGAGCATAACTAGAGGCCATCAATATAAGATAGTCACCAAGAAATCCAACAGGGAATTCAGAAGAAACTTCTTTACCCAAAGAGCGCTGAGAATGTGGAACTCACTACCACAGGGAATGGTTGAAGCGAATAGTATAGATGCATTGAAGGGGAGGCTGGACAAGTATATGAGGGAGAAGGGAATAGAGAGTTATGCTGATAGAGTTAAATGAGGAAAGATGGGAGGAGGCTCGAGTGGAGCATAAACACTGGCATGGACTGGTTGGGCCGAATGGCCTGTTTCTGTGCCTTATATCCTATGTAATCTTAGGTAATCCCTTGATTCCCTGAATATTCAAAAATCTATCGATCTCTGTCTTGAATATACTCAACAACTGAGCCTCCACAGCCCTCTGGGGTAGAGAATTCCAAAGATTCACCACCCTCTGAGTGAAGAAATTTCTCCTCATCTCAGTCCTAAATGGCTGACCCCTTATTCTGAGACTGTGATCCCTGGTTCTAGACTCCCCAGCCAGGGGAAACATCCTCCCTGCATCTACCCTGTCAAGCCCTGTAAGAATTTTGTATGTTTCAATGAGAGCACCTCTCATTCTTCTAAACTCTAGAGAATATAGGCCCAGTCTACTCAATCTCTCCTCATTGGACAATCCCCCCCATCCCAGGAACCAGTCTGGTGAACCTTCACTGCACTCCCTCTATGGCAAGTATATCCTTCCTTAGGTAAGGAGACCAAATCTGTACACAATACTCCAGGTGTGGTCTCACCAGGGCCCTACATAATTGCAGTAAGATGTCTTTACTCTTATACTCAAATCCTCTTATAATAAAGGCCAATATACCATTTGCTTTTCTAATTGCTTGCTGTACCTGCATGTTAACTTTCAGTGGTCCATGTACAAGGACACCCAGGTCCCTCTGAACACCAACATTTCCCAATCTCTCACCATTTAAAAAATACTCTGCTTTTCTATTTTTCCTACCAAAATGGATAACTTCTCATTTCCTCACATTATATTCCATTTGCCATATTCTTGCCCACTCACTTAGCCTGTCTATATCCCCTTGAAGCCTCTTTGCATCCTCCTCACAACTTACATTCCCACCCAACTTTGTATCATCAGCAAACTTGGATATATTACATTTGGTCTCCTCATCCAAATCATTGATATAGATTGTGAATAGCTGAGGCCCAAGCACTGATCCTTGCGGTACCCCACCAGTTACAGCCTTGTACCCAAAAATGACCCGTTTATTCCTACTCTCTGTTTTCTGTCAATCCATGCTAGTATATTATCCCCAATCCCATGAGCCCTAATTTTGTTTAATAATCTCTTGCGTGGCACCTTTTCGAATGCCTTCTGAAAATCCAAATACACCACATCCACTGGTTCCCCCTTATCTGTTCTGTTAGTTACAACCTCAAAAAACTCTTAACAGATCGGCAAACATGATTTCCCTTTCATAAATCCGTGCTGACTCTGCCCAATCCTATTATTATTTTCTAAGTGTCCTGTTACCATGTCCTTAATAATAGATTCTAGCATTTTCCCTACTACTGATGTCAGGCTAACTGGTCTGTAGTTCCCCATTTTCTCTCTCCCTCCTTTCTTAAATAGTGGGGTTACATTAACTGAATTTAAATTCCCCAGCTGCCATGGTGGGATTTGAACACACGTCTTTGGATCATTAGTCCAGGCCTCTGGATTACTAGTCCAGTAATATAACCACTATACTACCATTCCCAGTTTTACTACATTAAAGGTGCTACATAAATGCAAGCTGTTGTTGTTGTTGACTGTACACCAAGGGACAAGCTGTGGGTGACAGTTTCCTCTATGAACAGCTGTCCTCAGGGCACTGACTCAAGCTACAGTACACTCCGCCTGATCCTTGTACCTCCCCCAGATGGTTGTTCCTCAGGAGAGTTCACTGATCCAGCACTGCCAGCAGGGAGCTGGGCTCACAGGGAGCACAGGTGCGACATAGGGCTACACAGTGGATTACTAGATTTTTATTTTCATTGTCAGGATTTGGGCATCAGTGGCAACATTTATTGTCCGTCCCTAGTTGCCCTGACTTTGATACAACTGAGTGGCCATTTCAGGGGGCAGTTAAGAGTTGGTGGTGTGGGACTGGAGTCACATATAGGCCCAAACCGGGTAAGGACATCAGGCTTCCTTCCCTAAAGGACATTAGTGAACCAGTTGGGATTTTAACAGGTTCATGGTCACTTTTACCGATACCAGCTTTGTATTTCCCAATTTTTTTTTAACTGAATTCAAATTCCCGACCAGCGGCGCAGTCTGTGGAGGAGCAGTGAATGACTGGCCGCAGTTTCAGGAGTTCTGCATTCAGCTGTACATGTACTAAATCCTCAAGTTGTGGTCAGTTTCAAAGGTAAAATGATGGTGAACGCGGCCAGTTCGCCTAAATTGGGACTGCAAATTCCAAGCCAAGCACTACATCACTGTACCCTGGAATAAGATCAAAATAAATAGGAGCAGCAGTAGGCCATACGGCCCCTCGAGCCTGCTCCACCATTCAATAAGATCATGGCTGATTTTCGACCTCAACGCCACAACCCATCCTAACCCATATCCCTTGATTCCCCTAGAGTTCAAAAATCTATCTATTTCAGCCTTGAATATACTCAACGACTCAGCATCCACATCTCTCTGGGGTGGAGAATTCCAAAGATTCACAACCGTCTGAGTGAAGAAATTTCTCCTAATCTCAGTTTTAAATGGCCGACCCCTTATCCTGAGACTATGACCCCTAGTTCTAGACACTCCAGCCAGAGGAAACAACCTCTCAGCATCTACCCTGTCAATCCCCTCAAGAATTTTATACGTTTCAATGAGATCAGCTCTCATTCTTTTAAACTCCAGAGAGTATAGGCCCATTCTACTTAACCTCTCTTCACAGGACAACCCTCTCATCCCAGGGGTCAATCTAGTGAACCTTCATTGCACCGCCTCGAAGGCAAGTATGTCCCTCCTCAGATAAAGAGACCAAAACTGTGCACTCCAGGTATGGTCTCACCAAAGCCCTGTACAATTGTAGTAAGACTTCCTTACACTTGTACTTCAACCCCCTTGCAATAAAGTCCAACATGCTATTTGCCTTCCGAATTGCTTGCTGTACCTGCATGGTAACTTTCTGTGTTTCCTGTACGAGGACACCTAACTCTCTCTGAACACCAACATTTAATAATTTTTCACCATTTAAAAAATATTCAGTTTTTCTATTCTTCCTATCATAGAAGATAGGAGCAGGAGTAGGCCATTCGGCCCCTCGAGCCTGCTCCGCCATTCAATGCGATCATGGCTGATCATCCAAATTCAGTACCCTATCCCTGCTTTCTCCCCATACCCCTTGATCCCCCTTAGCCTTAAGAAATATATCTAACTCCTTCTTGAATATATTTAATGAATTGGCCTCAACTGTCTTCTGTGGTAGAGAATTCCACAGGTTCACCACTCTCTGGGTGAAGAAATTCCTCCTCATCTCAGTCCTAAATGGCTTACCCCTTATCCTGAGACTGTGACCCCTGGTTCTGAACTTCCCGCCATCAGGAACAGCCTTCCTGCATCTATAGAAACATAGAAAGTGAATAATCTCACATTTCCCCACATTATACTCCATCTGCCCCCTTATTTTCCACTCACTTAACCTGTCTAGATCCCTTTGCAGGCTCTTTTTGTCCTCCTCACAGCTTACTGTCCCACCTAGCTTTGTATCATCAGTAAACTTGGATACATTGCACTCGGTCCCTTCATCTAGGTCATTAATATAAATTGTAAATAGCTGAGGCCCAAGCACTGATCCTTGCGACACCCCACTAGTTATAGCCTGCCAGCGGAAAATGACCCATTTATCTCTACTCTCTGTTTCCTGTCCATTAACCAATCCTCTATCCATGCTAATCTATTACCCCCAATTTACCCTATAAGGTCCTTATTGTGCCATGGGGAATCTGCCATGTAAGCTAAAAGGCAAAAAGTCCTGACGTTAAAAATCCTCCATCTTTTTGGTGGCTCTGGGTTCTCCTGTGGTCGGCGGGGGTGCAGTTTGGGGCAGGACCTGGTACGCCAGGTATCTGCCCCGTTTAGCCTGCGCCAGGGTTTCTTCAGGTGCTTCTCCTTTCTGGTCACTTTCCGGATGGGATCAAGACAAGAAGCGGAATTGAGGAGAGGCCAGCCCCTGCTGGGAATCCCATCTCTGTTGGCTGGATTCAAGATCACTTCCCAGCAGGCATGCGAACCCTCCAGGATTGTCCTGGATTCTCCAGGAATTATAAATTAATCTCCTGGACATTGCTGCGAGCAAAACCCAGGAGAAAATCACAGGGTCATTCAAGAAAATTGTATGTTTTTAAAATTTTCTTTGAACATTTTCACATTACTTGTAAAAATATTGAAAATGGAAAAAAGGGGTGCTTGACTTGGTGGGGTGGTTGGAGGTGTGATGCCATGTGATGAAGCCTCTTGGAATACGTCCGACCAGATTTGACAATATACTTTACAGCCATGCCTCTGAGTCAGAAGGTTGTGAGGTTCAAGTCCCACTCCAGAGACTTTTGCATGAAATCTAACCTGACACTCCCAGTGCAGTACTGAGGGAGTTCTGCACTGTTAGAGGTGCCGTCTTTCAGATGAGACATTAAACTGAGGCCCTGTCTGCCTTCTCAGGTTGACGTAAACGATCCCACGGCACTATTTCGAAGAGCAGGGGAGTTATCCCTGGTGTCCTGGCCAATATTTATCCCTCTTTCTCCCCTCATCATCCTCCTCATCTCAGTCCTAAATGGCTTACCCCTTATGCTTAGACTGTGACCCCTGTTTCTGGACTTCCCCGCCATCGGGAACATCCTTCCTGTATCTAGTCTGTCTAGATCGTGAAAGGCAATATATAAATGCAATACATTCTTTCTCATAGCTTCA
>NC_140997.1:97231472-97406353 GCF_052327205.1 Somniosus microcephalus
TGGCTCCAGTCCCACACCAAAGCTCTCCACCACTGTGGGCTTTCCTAGACTCACGGATAGAGATTGATTGCTGTGATTACTCAACAACCCCATTATCGTTGATTACCAGGATGGTAGAAGACGATCTAGGTTTTTTCTCTAGCAATTCCTATGTTCCAATGTGGTTGATTCTTACCTGTCCTCTGAAGTGGCCTAGCAAGCCAATACTGCAGCGGTTCAAGAAGGCGGCCCACCACCACCACCATCTCAAGGCAGCTAGGCGATGGGCACTAAAAGCCGGCCTTGCCAGTGATGCCCACATCCCGACAATGAATTAAAGGTAGTTAGTTTATAGTGTTTTTGAAGTTCTTGACCTGGGTTTGTGTTGTGCGGCGTGGTCTGTGGTGCGATTGGCGGCACTGACACCATTGACTCGCTGAGCTGGTGAGAGCGGAGGAGTTCTGCTGTCTTGTATGCTAGAGTTCAGATTCACAGTGTACTTCGTTAAAGATCTCCTGGGTGGAATTGAAGTTGGCCATTATTAACTTTGTTACTTGACAAAAGTTTACGGCTGTGAGAATTCGGAAGTGCCATTTGTTTTAGGAATGCATCAAATGAATCAATTTGCTTGGTGTTTAACTATCCACGTGCTTGACTACTGTGAATTATCTAGAGATTGTCTGAACTCGTGCTCACGTAGGACTATCGCAGCCAGCAGTAAAAGAGGATTCCTCGTTCCAATTTCCAATAATTCCAATAACCGGGTCTGACCGATGAAAGTACAGCATGCTAACACTCTGCCCCACTTAGCTCCCCTGCCCACCCACAAGTGGCATCTATTTATATTACTGTAATGTTGCGCCTTCAGTTTCCTGCAGGTTGTGTTACAATAAACTTGAAAATTTTGGCTCCATTCTGTTGCAATGCAATGTGCTGATAGCCCCAGCCTACCTGCCTTCACAGTGCACCCCGGTGACCCCTGCCTCCCCCGCCTACCTGCCTTCACCGTGCACCCCTGGTGTCCCCCGCCTACCTGCCTTCACAGTGCACCCCTGGCGTCCCCCGCCTACCTGCCTTCACAGTGCACCCCTGGTGTCCCCCGCCTACCTGCCTTCACAGTGCACCCCTGGCGTCCCCCGCCTACCTGCCTTCACAGTGCACCCCTGGCGTCCCCCGCCTACCTGCCGTCACCGTGCACCCCTGGCGTCCCCCGCCTACCTGCCGTCACCGTGCACCCCTGGCGTCCCCCGCCTACCTGCCTTCACCGTGCACCCCTGGCGTCCCCCGCCTACCTGCCTTCACCGTGCACCCCTGGCGTCCCCCGCCTACCTGCCTTCACCGTGCACCCCTGGCGTCCCCCGCCTACCTGCCTTCACCGTGCACCCCTGGCGTCCCCCGCCTACCTGCCTTCACCGTGCACCCCTGGCGTCCCCCGCCTACCTGCCTTCACAGTGCACCCCTGGTGTCCCCCACCTACCTGCCTTCACAGTGCACCCCTGGCGTCCCCCGCCTACCTGCCTTCACCGTGCACCCCTGGCGTCCCCCGCCTAACTGCCTTCACCGTGCACCCCTGGTGTCCCCCGCCTACCTGCCTTCACAGTGCACCCCTGGTGTCCCCCGCCTACCTGCCTTCACAGTGCACCCCTGGCGTCCCCCGCCTACCTGCCTTCACCGTGCACCCCTGGTGTCCCCCGCCTACCTGCCTTCACAGTGCACCCCTGGTGTCCCCCGCCTACCTGCCTTCACAGTGCACCCCTGGCGTCCCCCGCCTACCTGCCTTCACAGTGCACCCCTGGTGTCCCCCACCTACCTGCCTTCACAGTGCACCCCTGGCGTCCCCCGCCTACCTGCCTTCACAGTGCACCCCTGGCGTCCCCCGCCTACCTGCCTTCACAGTGCACCCCTGGTGTCCCCCGCCTACCTGCCTTCACAGTGCACCCCTGGTGTCCCCCACCTACCTGCCTTCACAGTGCACCCCTGGTGTCCCCCGCCTACCTGCCTTCACAGTGCACCCCTGGTGTCCCCCGCCTACCTGCCTTCACCGTGCACCCCTGGCGTCCCCCGCCTACCTGCCTTCACCGTGCACCCCTGGTGTCCCCCGCCTACCTGCCTTCACCGTGCACCCCTGGCGTCCCCCGCCTACCTGCCTTCACAGTGCACCCCTGGCGTCCCCCGCCTACCTGCCTTCACCGTGCACCCCTGGTGTCCCCCGCCTACCTGCCTTCACCGTGCACCCCTGGCCTCCCCCGCCTACCTGCCTTCACAGTGCACCCCTGGCGTCCCCCGCCTACCTGCCTTCACAGTGCACCCCTGGCGTCCCCCGCCTACCTGCCTTCACCGTGCACCCCTGGCGTCCCCCGCCTACCTGCCTTCACCGTGCACCCCTGGTGTCCCCCGCCTACCTGCCTTCACCGTGCACCCCTGGCGTCCCCCGCCTACCTGCCTTCACCGTGCACCCCTGGTGTCCCCCGCCTACCTGCCTTCACCGTGCACCCCTGGTGTCCCCCGCCTACCTGCCTTCACAGTGCACCCCTGGCGTCCCCCGCCTACCTGCCTTCACCGTGCACCCCTGGTGTCCCCCGCCTACCTGCCTTCACCGTGCACCCCTGGTGTCCCCCGCCTACCTGCCTTCACAGTGCACCCCTGGTGTCCCCCGCCTACCTGCCTTCACAGTGCACCCCTGGTGTCCCCCGCCTACCTGCCTTCACCGTGCACCCCTGGTGTCCCCCGCCTACCTGCCTTCACAGTGCACCCCTGGTGTCCCCCGCCTACCTGCCTTCACCGTGCACCCCTGGTGTCCCCCGCTTACCTGCCTTCACCGTGCACCCCTGGCGTCCCCCGCCTACCTGCCTTCACAGTGCACCCCTGGTGTCCCCCGCCTACCTGCCTTCACAGTGCACCCCTGGCGTCCCCCGCCTACCTGCCTTCACCGTGCACCCCTGGTGTCCCCCGCCTACCTGCCTTCACAGTGCACCCCTGGTGTCCCCCGCCTACCTGCCTTCACAGTGCACCCCTGGTGTCCCCCGCCTACCTGCCTTCACCGTGCACCCCTGGCGTCCCCCGCCTACCTGCCTTCACCGTGCACCCCTGGCGTCCCCCGCCTACCTGCCTTCACCGTGCACCCCTGGTGTCCCCCGCCTACCTGCCTTCACAGTGCACCCCTGGTGTCCCCCGCCTACCTGCCTTCACAGTGCACCCCTGGCGTCCCCCGCCTACCTGCCTTCACCGTGCACCCCTGGCGTCCCCCGCCTACCTGCCTTCACCGTGCACCCCTGGTGTCCCCCACCTACCTGCCTTCACCGTGCACCCCTGGTGTCCCCCGCCTACCTGCCTTCACCGTGCACCCCTGGCGTCCCCCGCCTACCTGCCTTCACAGTGCACCCCTGGCCTCCCCCACCTACCTGCCTTCACCGTGCACCCCTGGTGTCCCCCGCCTACCTGCCTTCACAGTGCACCCCTGGCCTCCCCCACCTACCTGCCTTCACAGTGCACCCCTGGCGTCCCCCGCCTACCTGCCTTCACAGTGCACCCCTGGTGTCCCCCGCCTACCTGCCTTCACAGTGCACCCCTGGTGTCCCCCGCCTACCTGCCTTCACAGTGCACCTCTGGCGTCCCCCGCCTACCTGCCTTCACAGTGCACCCCTGGCGTCCCCCGCCTACCTGCCTTCGCCGTGCACCCCTGGCCTCCCCCACCTACCTGCCTTCACAGTGCACCCCTGGTGTCCCCCGCTTACCTGCCTTCACAGTGCACCCCTGGTGTCCCCCGCCTACCTGCCTTCACAGTGCACCCCTGGTGTCCCCCGCCTACCTGCCTTCACAGTGCACCCCTGGTGTCCCCCGCCTACCTGCCTTCACAGTGCACCCCTGGCGTCCCCCGCCTACCTGCCTTCACCGTGCACCCCTGGCGTCCCCCGCCTACCTGCCTTCACAGTGCACCCCTGGCGTCCCCCGCCTACCTGCCTTCACCGTGCACCCCTGGCGTCCCCCGCCTACCTGCCTTCACCGTGCACCCCTGGCGTCCCCCGCCTACCTGCCTTCACAGTGCACCCCTGGCGTCCCCCGCCTACCTGCCTTCACAGTGCACCCCTGGTGTCCCCCACCTACCTGCCTTCACCGTGCACCCCTGGCCTCCCCCACCTACCTGCCTTCACAGTGCACCCCTGGCCTCCCCCACCTACCTGCCTTCACAGTGCACCCCTGGCGTCCCCCGCCTCCCTGCCTTCACCGTGCACCCCTGGCGTCCCCCGCCTACCTGCCTTCACAGTGCACCCCTGGCCCCCCCACCTACCTGCCTTCACCGTGCACCCCTGGCCTCCCCCACCTACCTGCCTTCACCGTGCACCCCTGGCCTCCCCCACCTACCTGCCTTCACCGTGCACCCCTGGCCTCCCCCACCTACCTGCCTTCACAGTGCACCCCTGGCCTCCCCCGCCTACCTGCCTTCACAGTGCACCCCTGGCGTCCCCCGCCTCCCCCACCTACCTGCCTTCACAGTGCACCCCTGGCGTCCCCCGCCTCCCCCACCTACCTGCCTTCACAGTGCACCCCTGGCGTCCCCCGCCTCCCCCACCTACCTGCCTTCACAGTGCATCCCTGGCGTCCTCCGTCTCCTGCCACACTCCTGGGTCACTGCACTTCCCTTTGCCAGATTTTCAACGCTTCCCTTCCCCTCTGCTATTCTGCTGTAAATCATTCACACCTCCTCTGGGTCTTTGGTACAGCTTTTACTTTCTCATTGTTGCTTCCTTGTGCCTTGCAATACCATCACTTCTGTCATTTAATTATCTCCTGTCCTCCAGCTAAGCACAGACCTCTATGTTTAGCCCCCCCTCCCATCCCTGATTCTGTTCCTCTTGATAAACTGTTTATCTGTAAGATCTCCCGGTTCTGATGAAAGGTCATTGACCTGCAATGTTAACCCCACCTTGCTCTCTCTCCACGGATGCTACCTGACCTGCTGAGTGTTTGCAGCATTTTCTGTTTATATTTCGGCTTTCCTGCAGTATTGTGCACTCTACCTTCACAGTGAACTCCCCAACTGGCACGCAACCACAGAGCAGGGAAGTAATCTGTCACAATGCGTGCAGCAGCCTTTGATACTGAGACCACACGCAATAAACTCGCATTGTTTTCAAAATAAATCAATAGCTTATAAATCATTTAATTGGCAATGAGATAATGAGCAGTTCATCAGTTTTAGTGATGTTGGTTGAAGGATAGATATTGGCCAGGACACTGGGGAACTCCCCTGCTCTTGGAGCATAGGAACAGGAGGCCATTCAGCCCCTTGAACCTGTCCCGCAATTCAATTAGATCGTGGCTGATAACTCAATCCACCTACTTTGGCTCCATATCCCATAATACCCTTGGCTAGCAAAAATCTATCGATCTCAGATTTGAAATTATTAATTGAGATAGCATCCACTAGCTTTGTGTGGGAGAGAGTTCCACACTTCTACCACCATTTGGGTGAAGAAGTGTTTCCTAACTTCTCTCCTGAATGGCCTGGCTCTAATTTGAAGGTTATGTCCCCTTGTCCTATATTCCCCCACCAGCGGAAAAAGTTTATCTCGATCAATTCCTTTCAAAATCTTAAAAGCCTTAATCAAATCACCCTTCTGTATTCCTGGGAATACAAGCCTAGTTTATGTAATCTCTCCTCATAATCTTACCCTTGGAGCCCTGGTAACATTCTGGTGACTCTATACTGTACTCCCTCCAAGGCCAATATATCCTCGGGTGCGGTGCCCCGAACTGTACACAGTTTCCAGATGTGGTCTAACCAGGGCTTTGTATAGCTGTAGTGAAACTTCCTCCCCTTCAGCAAAGTGATGGAAGGTGTCATCGACAGTGCTATCAAGCAGCACTTACCAACAACATGCTCACTGATGCCCAGTTGGGTTCCGTCAGGATCACTCGGCTCCAGACCTCATTACAGCCTTGGTCCAAACATGGACAAACGAGCTGAATTCCAGAGGTGAAGTGAGAATGACTGCCCTTGACATCAAGGCAGCATTTGACCCAAGTGTGGCATCAAGGAGCCCTAGTAAAACTGAAGTCAATGGGAAAACTCTCCACTGGCTGGAGACATACCTAGCACAAAGGAAGATGGTTGTGGTGGTCGAAGGTCAATCATCACAGCCCCAGGACATCGCTGCAGGAGTTCCTCAGGGCAGTGTCCTAGGCCCAACCATCTTCAGCTGCTTCATCAATGACCTTCCCTCCAACATAAGGTCAGAAATGGGGATGTTCGATATGACTGCACTGTGTTCAGCGCCATTCACAACTCCTCCGATAATGAAGCAGCCTATGCCCGAATGCAGCAAGACCTGGACGACATTCAGGCTTGGGCTGATAAGTGGCAGGTAACATTTGCGCCACACAAGTGCTAGGCAATAACTATTTCCAACAAGTGAGAGTCTAACCACACTGCCCCATGACATTCAACAGCATTACCATCGCCAAATCCTCCACCATCAACATCCTTGGGGGGGGGGGTCACCATTGACCAGAAACTTAACTGAACCTGCCACAAATACTGTGGCAACAAGAGCAGGTCAGAGGCTAGGTATTCTGCAGCGAGTGTCTCGCCTGACTCCCCAAAGCCTTTCCACCATCTACAAGGCACAAGCCAGGAGTGTGATGGAATACTCTCCACTTGCCAGGATGAGTGCAGCTCCAACAACACGCAAGAAGCTCAACATCATCCAAGACAAAGCAGCCCACTTGATTGGCACCCCATCCACCACCTTAAACATTCACTCCCTCCACCACCGGCGCACCGTGGCTGCAGTGTGTACCATCTACAAGATGCACTGCAGCAAATCCCAAACCCGCGACCTCTACCACCTAGAAGGACAAGGGCAGCAGGCGCATGGGAACACCACCACCTCCAAGTCACACACTATCCTGACTTGGAAGTATATCGCCATTCCTTTATCGTCGCTGCGTCAAAATCCTGGAACTCACTCCTGAACAGCTCTGTGGGAGTACCTTCACCGCACGGACTGCAGCGGTTCAAGGCGGCTCACCACCACCTTCTCAAGGGCAACTAGGGATGGGCAATAATAGCCGGCCTTACCAGCAACACCCACATCCCAGGAACGAATATAAAAAAAAATATTCTAGCCCTCTAGATATAAAGGTTAACATTCCATTAGACTTTTTCATTTTTTTTGTACATGACTACCATATTTTAGTGATCTTTTCAAAATAATGCGGTGGGATCTTTTACATCCACCCGAGAGGGCAGACGGGGCTTCGGTTTATTGTCTCATCCAAAAGTGGGCATCTCCGACAGTGCAGCATTCCCTCAGCACTGCACTGTGATTGTTGGCCTAGATTTTTGTGCTCAAATCCCGAGAGTGGAACTTGAACCCACACCCTTCTGACTCCGAGATGAGAGTGCGACCCACTAAGCCATGGCTGACACCTATGCAGGTTCATTTGTTTTGAATTTCTAAAGAGTGGGATTTGTGAATTGGTGCATATTTGCCAATGGATGTGAAATGTGCAAGTTAAATCACTTTTAAATAAAGAGAAATCTTGACTGATGGAAGTCTGTTGGTACTGCTCTGTGTCCCGTAGCACGGTTGTTGGGTTGAGCTGCAGTCTCCTGGCTCCAGTGGCCCGAGGTCGGGGGCCCCTGGCTCCAGTGGCCCGAGGTCGGGGGCCCCTGGCTCCAGTGGCCCGAGGTCGGGGGCCCCTGGCTCCAGTGGCGCCCGAGGTCGGGGGCCCCTGGCTCCAGTGGCGCCCGAGGTCGGGGGCCCCTGGCTCCAGTGGCGCCCGAGGTCGGGGGCCCCTGGCTCCAGTGGCGCCCGAGGTCGGGGGCCCCTGGCTCCAGTGGCGCCCGAGGTCGGGGGCCCCTGGCTCCAGTGGCGCCCGAGGTCGGGGGCCCCTGGCTCCAGTGGCGCCCGAGGTCGGGGGCCCCTGGCTCCAGTGGCGCCCGAGGTCGGGGGCCCCTGGCTCCAGTGGCGCCCGAGGTCGGGGGCCCCTGGCTCCAGTGGCGCCCGAGGTCGGGGGCCCCTGGCTCCAGTGGCGCCCGAGGTCGGGGGCCCCTGGCTCCAGTGGCGCCCGAGGTCGGGGGCCCCTGGCTCCAGTGGCGCCCGAGGTCGGGGGCCCCTGGCTCCAGTGGCGCCCGAGGTCGGGGGCCCCTGGCTCCAGTGGCGCCCGAGGTCGGGGGCCCCTGGCTCCAGTGGCGCCCGAGGTCGGGGGCCCCTGGCTCCAGTGGCGCCCGAGGTCGGGGGCCCCTGGCTCCAGTGGCGCCCGAGGTCGGGGGCCCCTGGCTCCAGTGGCGCCCGAGGTCGGGGGCCCCTGGCTCCAGTGGCGCCCGAGGTCGGGGGCCCCTGGCTCCAGTGGCGCCCGAGGTCGGGGGCCCCTGGCTCCAGTGGCGCCCGAGGTCGGGGGCCCCTGGCTCCAGTGGCGCCCGAGGTCGGGGGCCCCTGGCTCCAGTGGCGCCCGAGGTCGGGGGCCCCTGGCTCCAGTGGCGCCCGAGGTCGGGGGCCCCTGGCTCCAGTGGCGCCCGAGGTCGGGGGCCCCTGGCTCCAGTGGCGCCCGAGGTCGGGGGCCCCTGGCTCCAGTGGCGCCCGAGGTCGGGGGCCCCTGGCTCCAGTGGCGCCCGAGGTCGGGGGCCCCTGGCTCCAGTGGCGCCCGAGGTCGGGGGCCCCTGGCTCCAGTGGCGCCCGAGGTCGGGGGCCCCTGGCTCCAGTGGCGCCCGAGGTCGGGGGCCCCTGGCTCCAGTGGCGGTCGGGGGCCCCTGGCTCCAGTGGCGCCCGAGGTCGGGGGCCCCTGGCTCCAGTGGCGCCCGAGGTCGGGGGCCCCTGGCTCCAGTGGCGCCCGAGGTCGGGGGCCCCTGGCTCCAGTGGCGCCCGAGGTCGGGGGCCCCTGGCTCCAGTGGCGCCCGAGGTCGGGGGCCCCTGGCTCCAGTGGCGCCCGAGGTCGGGGGCCCCTGGCTCCAGTGGCGCCCGAGGTCGGGGGCCCCTGGCTCCAGTGGCGCCCGAGGTCGGGGGCCCCTGGCTCCAGTGGCGCCCGAGGTCGGGGGCCCCTGGCTCCAGTGGCGCCCGAGGTCGGGGGCCCCTGGCTCCAGTGGCGCCCGAGGTCGGGGGCCCCTGGCTCCAGTGGCGCCCGAGGTCGGGGGCCCCTGGCTCCAGTGGCGCCCGAGGTCGGGGGCCCCTGGCTCCAGTGGCGCCCGAGGTCGGGGGCCCCTGGCTCCAGTGGCGCCCGAGGTCGGGGGCCCCTGGCTCCAGTGGCGCCCGAGGTCGGGGGCCCCTGGCTCCAGTGGCGCCCGAGGTCGGGGGCCCCTGGCTCCAGTGGCGCCCGAGGTCGGGGGCCCCTGGCTCCAGTGGCGCCCGAGGTCGGGGGCCCCTGGCTCCTATTTTCTTCTCTTATGCTCAGTGCTGAGGCCCCTTTGGTCAAAGTCACCGGAAACATCCTGTGTGCATGCAGCTTGTCCGCTTGCTCTCCTTTACCTCTCTCTTCCTGTCATTACCTCGATGCTTGGGTTCCTCAAATCTGTCATGGTCGGCCTTCTGACTCCCACACACCTCACGAGTCTAGCACTCTGCGGCCCGTGCTCAGCTCGCACCTCCATCGCCCCTGCCCCTGTCAAACTGCACTGGATCTCTTCGCCCCAGCAAATTGGGTAGAGGATTCTCGTCCTTCTCAATCCCCACCCCGTGGCCTTGCTATTCTCTACCTGACGTATTGCAGCTAGCCACACCTCCCAGAGTAGGCCCCTCTACTCCTCTCGCTTGTTGCCCGCTCTCTCCAGTCCGCCATCCGATGTGCATTATTTAGCCAATTTGTCCCTGCCTCCTCAGTTTCTCCCTAAAACACTTTGCCTTTTCCATTGGAACAGGAGGAGGCCATTCAGCTCCTCGAGCCTGTTCCACCATTCATGGCTGATCTGTAGCTTAACTCCATTTACCTGCCTTTTCTCCATAACCCTTAATACCCTTACTCAACAAAAATCTATCAATATTAATCTTGAAAGCTCCAATTGACCCCCAGCACCCCCAACCTTTTGGGAGGGGAGAGTTCCAGATTTCCACAACCCTTGTGTGAAAAAGTGCTTTCTGATTTCACCCCTGAACGGCCTGGCTCTAATTTTAAAATTATGCCCCCCTTGTTCTTGATTCCAGCACCAGAAGAAATAGTTTCTCCCTACCTACCCTATCGAATCCTTTTAACATTTTAGACACCTCAATCATATCGCCCTCAATCTCCTATACGCAAGAGAATACACCCCTTTCTGCCATCAAAAACCTCCTAAAACAAGCCCTCGTTTCTTCTGTGCTTTAGCCAACTTCCTCCCCCTTCCTCCATTTCCTCCTTCCCAAATTCTTCCTTTGATTGCCTAGCGTTCCCCCCTGCCTGCCGTAACGGGGGCTAGTGAGTGTTTTCTGTTTGCTAACTTGAGGAGGTTTAATTTCTAGCCCTGTAACTTGCTAATGACCCATGTCACCATCACACCTTGGTCACCCTGCCAGGTATTTTGAACCACGGATGGAGGGCCTCTGGGGTGACTTTGGTAGGATGTACGACGACATTCCGTTTCTAACTCCGAATCGGTGCCTGTTCCTCCCTCAAACGGTTCCTGGTACATTTCCTAACCTGTGGATGATTTTGGTCTGCCGTTTCAATGAGGTATCTGCGATTGTAATCTCAACAGCATTTTTACTTTACAAATCGTACCTCCGTATTGCTGCTATTCAGAGGAGCATCATCGCAGTTTGCAGTCCTAATATTGACGGGACGTTTTTTGCACTGTGGATTGTTGACCCTGCAATTTGGATTAATTCCGAAGTGTAGTTTGCGCGTGAACAACCCGCATCCAAATATCTTTGTTTGACATGTATGATAAATTGCCTGTGATGTAAAGGTCTTGGGTTATTCATATATGGAATCATAGAATCTTATGGCACAGAAGGAGGCCATTCGACCCATCGTGCCTGTGCCGGCTCTTTGAACGAGCTATCTAATTAGCCCTACGCCCTTGCTCTTTCCCCATAGCCCTGCAATTTTTCTCCAAGTATTTATCCAATTCCCTTTTGAAAATTATTATTGAATCTGCTTCCACCGCCCTTTCAGGCAGCGCATTCCAGATCATTATAACTCGTTGCGTGTAAAAAAAAAAAAAAAAAAAACATTCTCCTCAACTCCCCTCTGGTCCTTTTGCCAATTAAATCTGTCTTCTGGTTACTGACTCTTCTGCCAATAGAAACAGTTTCTCCTCGTTTAACCTCTCCTAATTTTGAACACCTCTATTAAATCTCCCCATAACCTTCTCTACTCCAAGGAGAACAATCCCAGCTTCTCCAGTCTCCACATAACTGAAGTCCCTCATCCCTGGAACCATCCTGTTAAATCCCCTCTGCACCTTCTCCAAGGCTTTGACATCCTTCCTAAAGTGTGGTGCCCAGAATTGAACACGATATTGTAGCTGAGGCCTAACCGATGATTTATAAAGGTTTAGCATAACTTCCTTGCTTACTGTACTCTATGCCTCTATTTATAAAGCCAAGGATCCCATGTCTTTTTTTTAACTGCATATGGGAATGGAGTTACGGAATTAATAAGTGACTTTGTGATTCAAATTAGAAACCAGGTAGATGACACTGAGAAACACATTGCTTGTTTTAGCCATTGATCATAATTAACAGAATGAATCATAATTTGAACAGAAGCAAAATGATGGAGACAAATTGCTAGAGCCCTACAGAATATTTTGGAAGGTGGCTCCGTGCGCGCGTGCTTGTGTGCGTGTGTGCGTGTGTGTGTGTGTGTGTTCTCTGGTGTGATTGTGATGCTACTTTCTGTTATGGGCGATGTTAGTAAAACTGATAAGATCTGATTGCTTCTGTTGGACCATCCAGTTGGAAACCAGGTAAACTTTTTTTTTCCAATCTAAAAGAGTTCTGTTTAATTTTTTTTTTTTTGCAGTTGATGAAACCAAACTGAAAATGATGCAGGAAGTCAGTGAAAACTTTGAAGTAAGTTTCCAGCGTTAATCGTGTTCTGAGTGTGAATTTAAAACTGTCCTGTTTGTGATCCTTGTGAATTTAGGATCTTGTTTAAAAGACCTGGGGGAAGTGAGGAAATAAATATGTCATTGCTACCATGCAATAGAATTACAGGAAACTTTGTGCTATCCGGCACCGACGGGACCGAGCTGTTGCCGTTCCCTCAAAACTGCCGGACACACCAGCGTTAATGTTGAAGCATACAGAGCTTTTCATCTCCGTATCTGACAACAAACACTGTTGCTTAGCAACAGCTTCTAAACAGTCGGCCCGTACCTTGGAAGCGTCTCTGTAGCTTAGCAACAGCTTCAGAGACTTTCCAGAGCCTGACTGTTGGAAAAAAAAAAAGCCACGAGCTTGCCGGACACTTAGCCTCCGGATAACACACAGTTTCCTGTACATAGTATTTACAGCACAGAAACAGGCCATTCGGTCCAACTGGTCCATGCCGGTGTTTATGCTCCACCGGAGCCTCCTCTCATCCCTCTTCATCTCACCCTATCAGCATATCCTTCTGTTCCTTTCTCCCTCATGCACTCTTTTAGCTTCCCCTTAAATGCCTCTATACTATTCACCTTAACTACTCCCTGTGGTAGTGAGTTCCACATTCTCACCACTCTCTGGGTAAAGAAGTTTCTCCTGAATTCCCTATTGGATTTATTAGTGCACTATTCTGCAGACGTTAACAAAAGTCAACTGAAAATTTGGGTGTCTGTTGCTTCTATGAATTGTGTGTCTTGAGAATATAGTTTAAGATGGTTATGGTTTAACGGGTGGTTGATATTTTTATGTGCATTGATGTTTTACATTCCGCGAGTCTGAAATTTAAACACTGGAGCTGTGAAAGTACTTTACCTGCGGAATAACATTGCTTTGTTTAAAGAGAAAGTAGGAGCATGCTGGTCCCTTTGTCCATCAAAGCTGGTGAAATTGAGAATTTTGGACTTTGTTTTTATTTTTTAGTATTTGAATAGTTGTAATCTTAGGTTTAGTATTGACTTTTTTTTCTAGTTTAAAAACAAAATCTGTAATATCCCTTGTTTCTAGAATGTCACCACTTCACCACAGTACTCAACGTTCCTGGAACATATCATTCCTCGTTTTCTCACATTCCTGCAAGATGGAGAAGTGCAGTTCCTTCAGGAAAAATCTGCCCAGGTATGTGGTGAAGGTGCCTTGGAAAATTTGCCTCCCCCAGTGACTCATGCTCAACAGGTTGAAAAATCAGATGTGCTTTATATTTAGTCTTATTTATTATTATAGATATTCATCACAAACTAACTTTTTCTTCATTTCAGGAAATTGCGGCAGTCATTTTTCTTTCCTCGCTCTATATTCCTAGCCTTCTCAGCAAAACAGCCTCATTTAATGCTGTGTGTAAAAGTAATGGGCTTAACTTGGATAAATTAATGTTTGCACAGTTCTCTTTAGTTTAAGCCACAAACTGCGTACTAATAGTTTGTTTTGTATGGCAATTAACAGGCTTTCCCAACCAGAAAGAACATCTGTAGGTAGTTTTAATGAACTCCAGCTCGCCAATTGGTAGGGCAGCAAATACACATTTTATAAAATATGTTTTGACAGAAATTATTGGCACGTTGTATGAGCTTGTTTAGAATTCAAGCATCAGCGTGCAGGATCTGACCAATCTCTGCTCTTGGTCCCCGCTAACAGCTGTAATGCATGAGTGTATATGTTGTATACCAGATTATAGGGTCAGGTTGGTGCAAGGACAAGACGGTTGCTTTGTGCTTTACTCTGGTAACTAAACACTGACTGTAACCTCTGCAAAGTAGATGAATCCATTAACCACAGATTTCCTCACCCACCTGCTGCCAAGAAGCTTCCTTTTATGTTTTTTCCCCCTACTTTTAACAGCTTCAAAAGTTAAGTGGTTAGAGCTCCCAATTCAGTTAGGATACTCGTTGTTTAAAAAGTTGTATCCCAGTGAAATGTTGCTAATGAACCTTGCAAAGTCCGTAGTCCTTGCTTAATTGTCAGAGAAACATTTTCTGTAATGAGGATCTGTACCCTTTGGAGACAGATTTAAGGTAATTGGCAAAAAAATTCAGAGGTGAGATGAGAATTTTTTTTTTTCTGCAGCGAGTTGTTATGATCTGGAATGCACTGATTTTTTTAGAATGGTTACAGTACGGAAGAAGGCCATTCGGCCCATTGAGCCCATGCTGACTCTCAGCTAGTCCCACTCCCCCGCCCTTTCCTCGTAGCCCTGCAAATTTCTTTCCTTCAGATACTTATCCAACTCCCTTTTGAAAGATAAGATTGAGTCTGCCACCACCACCCTTTCAGGCAGTGCATTCCAGATCTTAACCACTCGCTGCGTAAAAAGTTTTTTCTTATGTCACCTTTGGTTCTTTTGCCAATCACCTTAAACCTGTGTCCTCTGGTTCTCGACCCTTCTGCCAATGGGAACAATTTCGCGCTCTCTACTCTGTCCAGATCCCTCATGATTTTGAACACCTCTATCAAATCTCCTCTCAATCTTCTCTGCTCTAAGGAGAACAACCCCAGCTTCTCCAGTTTATTAACGTAACTGAAGTCCTTCATTCTTGGAATCATTCATGTAAATCTTTTCTGCACCCTCTCTAAGGCCTTCACATCCTTCCTAAAGTGTGGTGCCCAGAATTGGACACACTACTCCAATTGGGGCCGAACCAGTGTTATAAAGGTTCATCATAATTTCCACACTTTTGTACTCTATACCTCTATTCATGAAGCCCAGGATCCCGTAAGCCTCTTTAACTGCTTTCTCAACCTGCCCTGCCACCTTCAACGATTTGTGCGTACATACCCCCAGGTCTCTCTGTTCGTGCACCCCCTTTAGGATTTTACCATTTAGTTTGTATGTCCTCTTCCCATTCTTCCTACCAAAATGTATCACTTCTCACTTTTCTGCATTAAATTTCATCTGCCACGTGTCCGCCCATTTCACCAGCCTGTCTGTCTTCCTGAAGTTTATCACTATCCTCCTCACTGTTCACTATACTTCCAAGTTTTGTGTCATCTGCAAATTTTGAAATTGTGCCCTGTACACCCACGTCCAAGTCGTTAATATATATCAAGAAAAGCAGTGGTCCTAGAACCGACCCCTGGGGAATACCATTGTATAACTTCCTTGATGCGCTATCAATTACTCATAAAAGACTGAGAGTTAAGAGAGTAACTAAAGGCTTTTATTAACAAAAGAATGAAGGTCTGCCTCGAGTGGTCGACCGGTCCAGAATACAAAGGGCTGGGGAGCAGTCACCTTTATACTAGGACTTGTGGGAGGAGTCCAGGCATGTACGCAGTGGAATACAAACAGTGGTTTACCACATTCACCCCTTGTTTAAAATTGAGTCCGGCGGGGTGAAGTGTATTAAAAGTTAGTGTATTGGAGTCTCTCCAGAGGTCTTGTCTGCCGCTGTGATCGGCGTGGCGACGGCAGGGGTAGTGAAGCTTCCGGCGTCGAGTCCTGCGTAGGCTGTGGCACAGGCGTGTCGTCCTCGTAGATGTCGAGCGGGTCGCGGGGCCCAGGCCTGCCGTCTGCTGGGGCTGGATATCGGGTCGTGGGGGGTGGTGGTAGTGAGTAGTGGGTTACTGCGGCCCCTGAGGGTGCAAGGCCTCTTAGGGAGACTGTGTCCTCCCGCCCGTCCGGGTATGCAATGTAAGCATACTGGGGGTTGGCGTGGAGGAGGTCGACCCTCTCGACCAGGGGGTCCGTTTTATGGGTCCTCACGTGTCTTCTCAGTAGGACCGGCCCTGGGGACGTCAGCCATGGCGGTAGCGATGTCCCCGATGTGGACTTCCTTGGGAAGACAAACATTTTCTCATGAGGGGTGGCGTTAGTGGCAGTGCAGAGCAGTGACCGAATAGAGTGGAGCGCATCGGGGAGCACATCCTGCCAGCGGGAGGTTGGAAGGCCCCTAGACTTTAAGGCTAGCAGGGCGGCCTTCCAAACTGTCGCATTTTCTCTTTCCACCTGTCCGTTCCCCCGGGGGTTGTAACTGGTGGTCCTGCTTGTGGCAATACCCCTAGTTGGCAGGTACTGACGGGGTTCGTCGCTCATAAACGATGAGCCCCGGTCGCTATGGATATAGCTGGGGAAACCGAACAGGGTGAAGAGGTCGTTCAGACATTTAATGACCGTGGCACTGGTCATGTCCGGGCAGGGGATGGCGAACGGGAAACAGGAGTACTCATCAATAATATTGAGGAAGTACACATTGCGGTCGGAGGAGGGGAGAGGCCCTTTAAAATCAACGCTCAGGCGCTCGAAGGGGCGAGTGGCTTTTATCAGGTGGGCCCTGTCTGGTCTATAAAAGTGCGGTTTGCACTCAGCGCAGACTTGGCAGTTCCTGGTCATGGTCCTGACCTCCTCAATAGAGTAAGGCAGGTTGCGGGCCTTGATGAAGTGGAAGAACCTGGTGACCCCCGGGTGGCAGAGGTCATTGTGGAGGGCCCGCAGTCTATCGATCTGCGCGCTGGCGCAGGTGCCACGCGATAGCGCATCCGGGGGTTCATTGAGCTTCCCGAGCCGGTACAAGATCTCGTAATTGTAGGTGGAAAGTTCGATTCTCCACCTCAAGATCTTGTCATTTTTGATTTTGCCCCTCTGCTTGTTGTTAAACATGAAAGCAACTGAACGCTGGTCAGTGAGCAGGGTAAATCGTTTTCCGGCCAGGTAGTGCCTCCAATGACGCACAGCCTCCACAATCGCCTGGGCCTCCTTCTCAACAGCGGAGTGTCTGGTCTCCGGGCCTTGGAGGGTTCGTGAAAAGAAGGCCACGGGTCTCCCCGCCTGATTGAGGGTAGCGGCCAGGGCAAAGTCGGACGCGTCGCTTTCCACCTGGAAGGGGATGGATTCGTCCACTGCGTGCATGGTGGCTTTGGCAATGTCCTCCTTGATACGGTGGAAGGCTAAGCGGGCCTCTGCCGTCAAGGGAAAAGAGGTGGACTTGATCAGCGGACGGGCCTTGTCCGCATAGTAGGGGACCCACTGGGCGTAATAGGAGAAAAACCCTAGGCACCTCTTCAGGGCCGTGGGGCAGTGGGAGTTCCATAAGGGGACGCATCCGGTCGGGGTTGGGGCCGATGACTCCGTGTTCCACAACACAGCCAAGGATGGCGAGGCGGTTTGTGCGGAATATGCACTTCTCCTTGTTATATGTCAGGTTCAGGAGTTGGGCGGTGCGGAGGAATTTTTCGAGGTTTGCGTCATGGTCCTGCAAGTCACGGCCGCAGATGGTCACATTGTCCAGATATGGGAAAGTGGCCTGCAACGCATTTTGATCTACCATCCGGTCCATTTCCCTTTGGAAGACGGAGACCCCGTTGGTGACGCCAAAGGGAACCCTAAGGAAGTGGTAGAGGCGGCCGTTTGCCTCAAAGGCAGTATACTGGCGGTCCTCAGGGCGGATAGGGAGCTGGTGGTACGCTGATTTCAGGTCAATGGTCGAGAAGACGCGGTACTGCGCGATCTGGTTGACCATATCAGCTATGCGGGGGAGTGGGTAGGCGTCCAGCAGGGTGTAGCGATTTATTGTCTGGCTGTAGTCGATGACCAGGCGCTGCTTCTCGCCGGTCTTAACGACCACAACCTGGGCTCGCCAGGGGCTGGTGCTGCCCTCAATAATCCCTTCCTTTAGAAGCCGCTCCACTTCGGTTTTAATGAAAACCCTGTCCCCGGCACTGTATCGCCTGCTCTTTGTGGCGATGGGCTTACAGTCGGGGGTGAGGTTAGCAAACAGTGGGGGGGGGGGGGTGACTCTGAGTGTGGAGAGGTTGCACCTGGTGCGCGGCGGGCAATTTGGAAGCTGCTGGCTGCGGACTGTGAGTGGGGGTAGGGGTCCACCGTACGCCATCGTAACACTTTTAAGGTGGCACTGAAAATCTAACCCCAGCAGGACGGCAGCGCAGAGGTCGGGCAGGACCAGAAGTTTAAAATGATCGTACACAGTCCCGTCCACTACGAGTGTCACCACGCAGTAGCCGCCGATGTCCGCCGACTGGGACTCGGAGGCCATAGAAATCCGCTGGTGCGCAGGCAGGACTGGGAGAGAGCAACGCCGCACCGTGTTGGGGTGGATGAAGCTCTCCGTGCTCCCAGAGTCAAAAAGGCAGATTGTATCGTGACCATTTACCTTAATGTCCATTGTGGAACTGGCCAGCTGGTGCGGTCTCGCTTGGTCCAGTGTAACGGATGCCAGCGTAGGGGTCGGTGTGTCGCTGCGGGTATCAGATGAGGCGGTGTTGGGGGCCTGCTGCGTTCTGGCTGTCGTCCAAGATGGCGGCCCGCATGGCCCACACGCGGCGCTGCTGGGGTTCGGGGTGGCTTTGGCCCTGCAGACGCTAGTGTAGTGTCCCTTCTTCCCGCAGCCTGAGCAGATCGCATTTTTCGCCGGGCAGCGCGCTCTGGGGTGTTTTGCCTGGCCACAGAAGTAGCATTTCTGGCCTTGGGGCACTGCTGTCTGGCCTTGGGACACTGCTGCGGTAGTTGGGCCGTTGCTGGGGTGTGGCTGGGGTGGCACGGCGCTATGAGGCGGTCCTACCGTGTCCCAGGCTGTCATTCCCCGCGGCGTCCACGGTGCAGAGGAGTAGGCATCCAGGCTGCATCCAATGATAGTGCGAGCTCAGAGGCCTTGTTGAGGTCGAGGTCACTCTGCTCCAACAGTCGCTGTCGGGTGTAATTGGATCTGTGGCCCGCTACAAAAGCGTCCCGGATAAGTTCCTCTGTGTACACGGCGGCCTTTACATCCTTACAACCACAGGCCCGGCCAAGCACAGACAGTGCTTGAAGGTATTCCACGGTCGATTCCCCAGGTTGTTGTTTACGACTCCCCAGAAGGTGCCTGGCGTACACTTCGTTCACTGGGCGCGTGTACTGGTCCTTGAGGAGCTTGATAGCGTCCGCGTACGAGGTCGCGTCTTGGATGACCGAGTACACTCGGTGGTTCACTTTGGAGGTCAGGACATCCAGTTTGTCCTCGTCCGATTTGATTGCTGCGGAGGCGGTCAGGAATTTTTCGAAACACTTAAGCCAGTGAGTAAACTTGGTGGATGAGTCCGCCTCCCGATGGTCTAAGTCCAGGCATGCTGGTGTGAGGATCTTTTCCATTATAAAAATTTTGTTAATAAAATTGATGCGCTATCAATTACTCATAAAAGACTGAGAGTTAAGAGAGTAACTAAAGGCTTTTATTAACAAAAGAATGAAGGTCTGCCTTGAGTGGTCGACTGGTCCAGAATACAAAGGGCTGGGGAGCAGTCACCTTTATAGTAGGACTTGTGGGAGGAGTCAGCCGAGGCATGTCCAGGCATGTACACAGTGGAATACAAACTGGTTTACCACATTCCTCCAGTCCAAAAAACAACTGCTCTCTGTTTCCTGTCACTTAGTTCCATATCCATGCTGCCACTGTCCCTTTTATCCCATGGGCTTCAACTTTGCTGGCAAGCCTATTATGTGGCACTTTGTTGAACGCGTTTTGGAAATCCATGTACACCACGTCAACCGCATTACCCTCATCAACCCTCTCTGGTACCTCATCAAAAAACTCGATCAGATTGGTTAAACACGATTTGCCTTTAACAAATCCGTGCTGGATTTCCTTAATTAATCCACAGCTATCCAAGTGACTGTTACTTTTGTCCCTGATTATTGTTTTGAAAAGCTTCCCCACTACTGAGGTTAAACTGACTGGCCTGTAGTTGCTGGTTTTATCTTTACACCCTTTTTTGAACAATGGTGTAACTTCTGTAATTCTCCAGTCCTCTGGCACCAATCCCGTATCTATGGAGGATTGGAATATTATGGCCAGTACCTCTGCGATTTCTGCCCTCAATTCCCTCAGCATCCTCGGATGCATCCCATCTGGTCTTGGTGATTTATCTACTTTTAAGTACAGCCAGCCTTTCCAATAACTCTTCTTGATCAATTTTTATCCTATTATTAAGTGTCTCCACTACTTCCTCCTTAACTATTTGTATGGCAGCCTCCTCTTCCTTGGTGAAGACAGATGCAAAGTACTCGTTTAGTACCTCAGCCATACCCTCTGCCTCCATGCATAATTAGGACCCTAATCGGTCCCACCCCTCCTCTTACTATTTATATGCCTATAGAAGACTTTCGGATAACCTTTTATGTTGCCTCCCATTCTATTCTCATACCCTCTCTTGCCCCTCTTATTTGCTTTGTCACTTCTCCTCTGACCTTTCTATATATAGCCTGATTCTCCGATGTATTTGCAACCTGACATCTGTCATACGTGCTCTTTTTCTGCTTCTTCATATTCTCTATCTGTTTTATCATCCAGGGAGCTCTGACTTTAGTTGCCCTGCCATTCCCCCCAAAGTGGGGATGTACCTCAACTGTACCTGAACTAGTTCCTCTTTAAAGGCAGCCCTTTGTTCCATTATAGTTTTGCCTGCCAATCTTTGATTCCAATTTACCCGGGCCAGATCTGTTCTCATCCCACTGAAATTTGCCTTCCCCCCAGTTAAACATTTTTACTCTAGATTGCTCCCTGTCCTTTTCCATAGCTAATCTAAACCTTACGATACTGTGATCACTGTTCCCTAAATGTTCACCTACTGACGCTTGCTCCATTTGACCTACCTCATTCCCCAGGACCAGTTCCAGCAATGCCTCCTCCCTCGTCGGGCTGGAAATATACTGATCAATAAAGTTCTCCTGAACACACTTCAGAAATTCTTCCCCTTCTCTGCCCTTTACACTATTACGCTCCCAGTCTATATTAGGATAGTTGAAGACCCCCATTATTGCTATTCTATAGTTCTAGCACCTCTCTGTAATTTATGAACATAAGAAATAGGAGCAGGATATACAGCCCTTCGAGCCTGCTCCACCATTCAATAAGATCATGGATGATCATCGACCTCATCTCCACTTTCCCGCCCGACCTCCATATCCCTTGATTCCCCTAGAGTCCAAAAATCTATCGATCTCAGCCATGAATATACTCAAAGACTCATCATTCGCAGCCCTCTGGGGCAGAGAATTACAAAGATTCACAACCTTCTGAGTGAAGAAATTTCTCCTCACCTCAGTCTTAAATGGCCGACCCCTTATCCTGAGACTACGCCCCTAGTTCTAGACACTACAACAACAACTTGTATTTATATAGCGCCTTTAACGGAGTAAAACGTCCCAAGGCGCTGCACAGGAGTTTTTTTAAGATAAAAAAAAAATGACGCTGAACCACATAAGGAGAAATTAGGGCAGGTGACCAAAAGCTTGGTCAAAGAGGTCGATTTCAAGGAGCGTCTTAAAGGAGGAAAGAGAGGTAGCGAGGTGGACAGGTTTAGAAAGGGAATTCCAGAACTTAGGGCCTAGGCAACAGAAGGCATGGCCACCAATGGTTGAGCGATTTACAATCAGGGATGCTTGAGGGCAGAATTAGAGGAGCACAGAGATCACTGGGTGAGGGGTTGTGGGGCTGAAGGAGATTACAGGGGTAGGGAGGGGCGAGGCCATGGAGGGATTTGAAAACAAGGATGAGAATTTTGAAATCGAGACGCTGCTTAACCGGGAGTCAATGTAGGTCAGCGAGCACAGGGATGATGGGCGAATGGGACTTGGTGCGAGTTAGGACACGGGCAGCCGAGTTTTGGATCACCAAGTTTTCGTAGGGTAGAATGTTTTAGGCCAGCTAGAGGAAAAAACCTCTCGGCATCTACCCTGTCAATCGCTTTCAGAATCTTGTATATTTTAATGAGATCGCCTCTCATTCTTCTAAACTCCATAGAGTATAGGCCCATTCTACACAATCTCTCATCATAGGACAGCCCTCCCATTCCAGGAATCAATCTGGTGAACCCTTATTGCACTACCTCCAAGGCAAGTATACCCTTCCTTAGATAAGGAGACCAAAACTGTGCACAGTACTCCAGGTGTGGTTTCACCAAGGCCCTGTACAATTGTAGTAAGACTTCCTTACTCTTGTACTCCAACCCTGTTGCAATAAAGGCCAACATGCCATTTGCCTTCCATATTGCTTGCTGTACCTGCAGGCTAGCTTTCTGTGTTTCTTGCACAAGGACACCCAAATCTCTCTGAACACCAACATTTAAAAGTTTCTCGCCATTTTAAAAAAACTATTGTTTTTCTATTCTTCCTACCAAAGTGAAGAAGCTCACATTTCCCTACATTATACTCCATCTGCCACCTTACTGCCCACTCACTTAGTCTATCTATATCTCTTTGCAGACTCTTTGTGTTCTCCTCACAGCTTACTGTCCCACCTAGCTTTGCATCGTCAGCAAACTTGGATACATTACACTTGGTCCCTTCATCTAGGTCATTAATATAGATTGTAAATGGCTGAGGCCCCCAGCACTGATCCTTGTGGCACCCTACTATTACAGCCTGCCAACCTGAAAAAGACTCGTTTATTCCTACTCTCTGTTTTCTGTCCGTTAACCAATCCTCTATCCATGCTACTATATTACCCCTAACCCCATGAGCCCTTATCTTGTGTAATAACCTTTTATGTGGCACCATCTCGAATGCCTTTTGGAAATCCAAATATACTACATCCACTGGTTCCCCTTTATCAACCCTGCTAGTTACATCCTCAAAAAACTCTAATAAATTTGTCAAACACAATTTACCTTTCATAAAACCATGTTGACTCTGCCTAATCATGTTATGATTTTCTATGTGCCCTAATACCACTTCCTTAACAATGGATTCCAGCATTTTTCCCTACTACTGATGTCAGGCTAACTGGCCTGTGGTTCCCTGTTTACTCTTTCCCTCCTTTCTTGAATAGCGGTGTTACATTTACTACCTTCCAATCTGTTGGGACCGTTTTAGAATCTAGGGAATTTTGGAAGATCAAAACCAATGCATCCACTATTTCTGCAGCCACCTCTTATAGAACCCGAGGATGTAGGCCATCACGTCCAGGGGATTTGTCGGCTTTTAGTCCCATTAGTTTCTCTTAGGGTTGCAAAGGGGTGGAAAGTTTCCGGTAAATTTCCGGAAATTTTCCACGGGAAGTTTAGCTTGGGAATTTTGGGAATTTTGCCCAAAAAAGCACATGCTAGCATAATATTGTTTTTTTTTGTATTTCTTTCTTTTTTTTCCACAGGTCCTCTCTTAAAATTACTAACAGAGATGGAATCTTAATTATTAAGGAATTTCTTAATCAATATATGTTTATCTTCTTACTTGGCTTGTTTTAATAATTACAAGTTTTGTGTGTGACTGTGAACAAATGTGTCCTGATTGGTTGGATGGGTGGATGAGCGATTAGCTCCCTCTATTTGTAATATCTGTAAGACTGCTATAGTTTTTTTAAGATCCAGGTTAGGGGTCCTGAGGGAAGTCATTTTGTTTTCTGCTGATGTGATGATGCAGTAAGTAAATCAGACTTTATACCAAATAAACCAGTTACTTGTTGAACTCTGTTGTCCTTCAATTTAAAATATACAAAATAATACACTATTGGTGATGTAGCGTCGTGTGTGTACAGGTCATGCTTCCATCACATGGAGCATCAGCAAAAATGTACTCACCCTGTTGCAATCGTGCTGATCGACCGCAGTTCGACACAGAGATGAATGCCCTTTATTTCTCTGCATAGAACAATGCCACGTTTACCGTCGGATGTGTGGAAGCATTTTACCCCAGGCATTAAAGATGGAAAGACTGTGTACATGTGCAAACACTGTAGAAAGCCATATGTAAAGAATGCCACAAAGATGCAGCAGCATTTATCCAAATGCAACAACTTCACTCAAAGCTCACAGCAGTCAGCCCCGAGTTCCTCTGCTTCCATTCAAGAAGATGATGGTTCTCATTCAGCATCAGGCTCCTTATCAGCAACTCCTGGCCCACTTGGAAGGTTCTTTGATACAATGGATAACCATAGCCAGAAGAATGCAGATGAGTGCCTTGCTCGAGCTGTATATGCAACAGGCTCACCCCTCATGCTCACAGCCAATGTGTACTGGAAGAGATTTTTCAATGTTATTCGCCCTGCATACTGTCCTCCCACCAGATATGCTTTGTCTACTTATTTGCTGGAGGCTGAGTATAACAGAGTCCAAGGAAAGCTCAAAGAAATGATAGCGATGGCAGACTGTGTTGCAGTTATCTCAGATGGGTGGTCAAATGTACGAGGGGAGGGCATCATAAACTACATCGTCTCCACTCCTCTCCTAGTGTTCTTCAAGAGCACAGACACTAAGGACAACAGACACACAGGCACATACATTGCTGATGAGCTGAAAGCGGTCATCAACGATCTTGGATCACAAAAGGTCTTTGCAGTAGTTACTGACAATGCTGCGAATATGAAGGCTGCTTGGGCTCAAGTGGAGGAGGCCTACCCTCATATTACGTCTATTGGGTGCGCAGCTCATGGGCTTAACCTGCTCCTCAAGGACATCATGGGTTTGAGAACCATGGAAGCACTGTACAAGAGAGCCAAGCAAGTTGTTAAGTATGTCAGGGGAAAACAGGTAGTTGCAGCATCCTACAACTCCAAGCAAATGACAAAGAACAAGAACACCACACTGAAGCTGCCCAACAACACTAGATGGGGTGGTGTTGTCATAATGTACAACAGCCTTCTGGAGGGTAAGGAGTCGCTGCAAGAAATGGCAATATCCCAGTCTGGGGATATGGAAACCACCATCAAGAAAATACTGCTGGATGATGTGTTTTGGGAGAGAGTGGTTAGCAGCCTTAAACTACTCTCACCAGTAGCATCTGCAATTGCTCAGATTGAAGGAGATGATGCTGTCTTGTCCGATGTTCTCAGGCTTTTTACTGATTTTAAAAGAACAAATCAGCATTGCCCTACCCACATCCCTGCTGCTCAAAGCAGAGGAGAAGGCAATTGTTCAATTCATACAGACGCGTCAAGAATTTTGTGTCAAGCCGATTCATGCTGCAGCATACATGCTGGACCCAAAGCATGTTGGGAGACCAATACTTTCTGGAGAACAGATCAACAGCGCTTAGTGTGATTTCTACCCTCTCGCACCATCTCAATCTGGATGTGGGCAAAGTTCTGGGAAGTCTGGCAAAGTTCTCTACCAAGCAAGGTCTTTGGAATGGGGATGGGATATGGGAATCATGCAAGCATATCCGTGCACATACCTGGTGGAAGGGACTTTGTGCATCTGAGGCCCTGTCACCTATTGCATCGGTGATACTCCAAATCCCACCTTCATCAGCGGCCTCTGAACGAAACTGGTCACTTTGGGAATACACATGCAAAGGTGCGCAACAGGCTGACTAACAAGAGAGTGGAGAAACTGGTGGCTATCCGGGCGAACCTACAACTTATTGAGCCAGATACAGAAGTGTCCACCACACAGCTAGACACTGACACAGGAGGAAATGGACACGTCAGAGCCAGAGTCAGAGAATCAGGAGGAGCAATGAGGAGCAGAAGACTCATGAGTAGTAGACTCAAAGGGACAAAATAAGGACAAATTACAGGCTAAATAAGCTGACGCTCTTATTTTATTTCAGATGGGTCTTTTTTGTGGGGGTTCAATAAAGTTCAAAATGATAACCTAAATAAAGTTTTGAAAGCCTGTTTTTATTTGTATGGAACAGTATGTCTATTTTGACGACAAAGATAATATAAGGGTCAGAGACAAAAACCATCAGTGTGCAAAAAAACTCTAAATTCCCGAAAATTCCCATGGAAAGTTTCCTCTTTTAAAAATTCCCAGAATTTTGCAACCCTAGTTTCTCTGGTACTTTTTTTCTCCTATTAATTTAGTTAAGTTCCTCACCCTCATTAGACCCTTGGTTCCCCACCATTTTTGGTATGCTTTTTGTGTCTTCTGTGAAGACAGATACAAAATATTTGTTTAACATTTCTGACATTTCCTTATCCACCATAATAATTTCTCCTGTCTTGGCCTCTAAGGGACCAACGTTTACTTTCGCTACTCTCTTCCTTTTTACATACTTGTAGAAGCTCTTACAATCTGTTTTTATATTTCTTGCTAGTTTTCTCTCATTCTATTTTTTCCCCTTTTTATCAATTTTTTGGTTGTCCTTTGCTGGTTTCTGAAACTCTCCCAATCCTCAGGCTATTCTTCGCAACATTATAAGCGTCTTTCAATCTAATGCTATCCTTAACTTCTTTAGTTAGCCATGGATGGGTCACTTTTCCCATGTAGTTTTTGTTTCTCAATGGAATGTATTTTTGTTGAGAATTATGAAATAGTTCCTTAAATGCTAGCCACTGCTTATCTACCGTCATACCTTTTAATCTATTTTTCCAATCTACCTTAGCCAACTTGCCCCTCATACCTATGTAATTGGCTTTATTTAAGTTTAAGACTCTAGTTTCGGACTTAGGCAAGTCACACTCTGCCCCAGAGGATCGTTTACTATGAGATTGCTAATTAACCCTGCTCATTACACAATACAAGATCTAAAATAACCTGTTCCCTGGTTGGTTCCATGATGTATTGTTCCAGGAAACTGTCCCGAGTGCATTCCATGAACTCGTCCTCCAGACTACCTTTGCCAATTTGATTTGTCCAGTCTATATGAAGATTAAAGTCCCCCACGATTATTGCATTACCTTTGTTACAAGCTCCTACTATTTCTTGATTAATATTCTGTCCAACAGTATAGCTACTGTTAGGGGGCCTATATACTACTCCTACCAATGTTTTCTGCCCCTTGTTATTCCTTATCTCCACCCATACTGATTCCACTTCCTGATCTTCCGAGCCGAGATCCTTTCTCTCTACTGTCCTTATGTCATCCTTTATTATCAGGGCTAGCCCCCCTCCTTTTACATTCTGCCTGTCTTTTCAAAACGCCAAGTAGCCTGGAACATTTAGTTCCCAACCTTGGTCACCTTGCAACCATGTCTCTCTAATGGCTAATAGCTGAAACCCATTTATCTCTTTTTGTGCCACAAGTTCGTCTATCTTGTTACGAATGCTTCGTGCAATCAGATAAAGAGCTTTTAATTAAAGATTTTTACCATTATTCCCTGCTTTGACCTTATTCTCTGCTGCACTGCTACCGTTAAACTCTCTCTCCCTTCCTGTCACACTCTGCTTATTTTTACCCAAATTGTTGCACTGCTCTATTGACTTGACCTTTCTCTTTTTAGATTTCTAAATTTCTCCTCGCATGACCCCTTTTCTCTTCTCTTCTCTTCTCCCCTCCCCCCCCCCCCCCTCCCTTTTTTTAGTTCTCTGCAAATTTGCTCCTCCATATCTTTACTACTATTTGGAGGCCTATAGAATACACCTAGTAGTGTAATGGCACCTCTATTATTTCTTAACTCTAGCCATATAGATTCTGTCCTTGACCCCTCCAGGTCATCCTCTCTCTCTAGCACTGTAACATTTTTGTTAACCAATACTGCCACACCACCTCCTAGCTTTCCTTCCCTATCTTTTCTGAACACCTTATAACCAGGAGTATTTAATACCCTTTTTTGAGCCAGGTCTCAGTTAATGCCACAACATCATATTCCCATGTGGCTATTTGTGCCTGCAGCTCACTTACCTTGTTTACTGTGCTTCGTGTGTTCACATACACTGTAAACCCATCTTAGACCATTCTGTATTCTTAGTTTGACCCCACCTTACCATTTCTTTCTTCAGTGCTCTCTGCCTCTCCCAATCCTTTCAGCTCTTTATTTCCCCTTTCTAATGTTACATTCTGGTGCCCATCCCCCTGCCAAATTAGTTTAAACCCTCCCCACGAGGATATTGGCTCCGGCCCTGTTGAGGTGTGATGCGCCATCAATAACTCCAGAAGACTAAGAGTTAAAAATATAACAAGTAGGCTTTTATTAACAAAAGAATACGAGCATGCCTCTGCTGGTAGACCGATCCTTAAAGCCAGGGGGACTGGAGGTCAATCACCTTTATACCTGGGCTTAGGGGCGGAGCCAGCTGAGTCATGCCCAGACATGTTCTGTACAGGCAGATTAGTGGTTTACCACATTCACCCCTTGTTTAAAATGAGTCCGGCGGGGTGAAGTGTCTCAGAAGTTCGTATAGGCAAGTCTCTCCGGGGGTCTTGTCTGCCGTAGTGATCGTCGTGGTGCCGGCTGCGGCGGTTCTTTTCCCGCGGCCGTTTCCCGCGTGGGCCGGAGTGTCGTCTTCGTGGGTGCGGGGTCGGTGGGTGTATAAGGGTGGGTCACAGGGCCCTGGCGTGCCGTCTACTTGGGTTAGATGTGGATTCCCTTCTAGGGGTGTGTCGTGGGTAATGGTGTTTTCGGTGGCACCTGAGGGTGCGAGGTCTCGTATGGAGACCGTGTCCTCCTGCCCGTTAGGATACGCCACGTATGCATATTGTGGGTTGGCATGGAGGAGGTGGACCCTTTCGACCAGGGGGTCTGTTTTATGGCTCCTCACGTGCTTCCTGAGCAAGACGGGCCCTGGAGACGTCAGCCATGGCGGTAGCGATGTCCCCGAGGTGGATTTCCTAGGGAAGACGAACATTTTCTCGTGAGGGGTGGCGTTCGTGGCGGTACAGAGTAGTGACCGTATGGAGTGAAGTGCATCGGGGAGGACTTCTTGCCAGCGGGAGGTGGGGAGGCCTCTGGATTTTAAGGCTAGCATGGTGGTTTTCCACACTGTCGCGTTCTCCCTTTCTACTTGTCCGTTACCCCGGGGGTTGTAGCTGGTGGTCCTGCTCGTGGCTATCCCTTTTTCGAGCAAGTACTGGCGCAGCTTGTCGCTCGTGAACGACGAGCCCCTGTCACTATGGATGTAGCTGTGAAAACCGAATATGGCGAAGAGGTCATTGAGACATTTGATGACTGTGGCGCTGGTCATGTCCGAACAGGGGATAGCGAACGGGAAACGGGAGTACTCGTCAATGATGTTGAGGAAGTATGTGTTGCGGTCAGAGGAGGGGAGGGGCCCTTTAAAATCTACGCTTAGGCGCTCGAAGGGGCGGGTGGCTTTTATCAGGTGCGCCCTGTCTGGCCTATAAATGTGCGGTTTGCATTCGGCACAGACTTGGCAGTTCCTGGTCATGGTCCTGACCTCCTCGATGGAGTAAGGCAGGTTGCGGGCCTTAATGAAGTGGAAAAACCTGGTGACCCCCGGGTGGCAGAGATCGTTGTGGAGGGCCCGTAGCCTATCGACCTGTGCGTTGGCACATGTTCCACGGGATAGGGCGTCCGGGGGCTCATTAAGTTTCCCGGGCCGGTATAAGATATCATAATTGTAGGTGGATAATTCGATCCTCCACCGCAATATCTTGTCGTTTTTGATTTTGCCCCTCTGCTTGTTATTGAACATAAATGCTACTGATCGTTGGTCAGTGAGCAGGGTGAAGCGTTTACCAGCCAGGTAATGCCTCCAATGCCGTACAGCCTCCACTATAGCCTGGGCCTCCTTTTCGACTGAGGAGTGTCTAATTTCGGGGCCCTGGAGGGTTCGTGAAAAGAAGGCCACGGGTCTCCCCGCCTGGTTAAGGGTTGCGGCCAGGGCGAAGTCAGACGCATCGCTCTCCACTTGGAAAGGGATGGACTTGTCCACGGCGTGCATTGTAGCCTTTGCAATGTCCTCTTTTATGTGGGTGAAGGCTGCACGGGCCTCTGCCGCCAGGGGGAAGGAGGTTGACTTGATAAGGGGCCGGGCTTTGTCCACGTAATTGTGCACCCATTGGGCGTAATAAGAGAAAAACCCCAGACATCTCTTCAGGGCTTTGAGGCAGGGGTAGTTCCAGAAGGGGGCGCATTCGGTCGGGGTCGGGGCCGATGACTCCGTTTTCCACTACACAGCCCAGGATAGCGAGGCGGGTGGTGCGAAACATACACTTTTCTTTGTTGTATGTCAAATTTAAGCGCTGGGCTGTTCGGAGGAATTTTTCTAGATTGGCGTCATGGCCCTGCTGGTCATGGCTGCAGATGGTGACATTGTCCAGGTAGGGAAAAGTGGCCTGCAACGCGTTCTGGTCAACCATCCGGTCCATCTCCCTTTGGAAGACTGAGACCCCGTTGGTGACGCCGAAGGGGACTCTGAGGAAGTGGTAGAGGCGGCCGTTTGCCTCGAAGGCAGTATACTGGCGGTCTTCAGGTCTGATAGGGAGTTGGTGGTATGCCGACTTCAGGTCAATGGTAGAGAATATCCGGTACTGTGCAATCTGATTGACCATATCAGATATGCGGGGAAGGGGGTATGCGTCTAATTGGGTATACCTATTGATTGTTTGACTGTAGTCAATGACCAGGCGCTGTTTCTCGCCGGTCTTCACGACCACTACTTGGGCTCGCCATGGGCTGGTGCTGCCCTCGATAATCCCCTCCCGCAGGAGTCTCTCTACTTCTATTTTAATGAAGCTTCTATCCCCGGCACTGTACCGCCTGCTTGTTGCGATGGGCTTGCAGTCGTGGGCGAGATTAGCAAACAACGGGGGGGGGCTGACTTTCAGGGTGGATAGGCTGCATATTGTGCGCGGCGGTTGTTTTAAATTTTGCCGGCTGCAGACTGTAAGTGGGGGCAGTGGCCCGCCGTACGCCATCGTGACACTCTCTAGGTGGCACTGGAAATCCAGTCCCAGTAGCACAGCAGCGCAGAGCTGTGGCAGGACAAGGAGTTTAAAGTCTTTGTACTCTGTGCCCATTACTGTCAGGGTCGCTACACAGTAGCTGCCGACGTCCGCCGTATGGGACTTGGAGGCCATAGAGACCCGGTGGCGCGTGGGCATGATTGATGGGGAGTAGCGTCGCACCGTGTCGGGGTGGATAAAGCTCTCCGTGCTTCCGCAGTCAAATAGACAGTTTGTTGCGTGACCGTTTACCTTGTTGTCCATCGTGGACCTGGCCAGTTGGTGAGGCCTGGATTGGTCCAGGATGATGGAGGCCATCGTTGAGGTCGGTGGGGCGCTGTTGTACTCGCGCGAGGCAGTGGGGGAGTCAGGGGCCTGGTCTCAAAGTGACGTCCAAGATGGCGGCCCGCACCGCTCACACGCGGCTGGTGATGTCCAAGATGGCGGCCCGCACGGCTCACACGCGGCTGGTGGTGTCCAAGATGGCGACCTGCACGGCTCACACGCGGCGCTGCTGGAGTTGGTCGGTTTCGCCCTGCACACTTTGACATAGTGCCCCTTCTTTCCGCATTTGGAGCAGATCGCGTCCTTCGCCGGGCAGTGTTGTCTGGGGTGCTTGGCCTGGCCACAGAAATAGCACTTTGAGCCTCTGGACATCGCAGCTGTAGTTGGGCTGCAGGTGGGCCGTGGCGGTGGTGGCGTGGCGCAGGCCTGTGGCCTTACCGTGTCCCAAGATGGCGGCTCCCGCGACATCCACGGGGCGGGGAGGGCCGTATGGTCGGGGGGGGGGTAGGCATCCATGTTTCGGAGGGCCACAGCCTTCTGCAGGTTGAGCCCACTTTGCTCTCGCAGTCTCTGTCGAGTGTAGCTGGACCTGATGCCGGCGACGTAGGCGTCTCTGATTAGGTCATCAGTATTTTCTGCGGCCGTCACCGATTTGCACTTGCAGTCCCGGCCGAGGACTCTCAGTGCCCGTAGGTATTCGTCACCCGATTCCCCGGGTCGCTGTTTGCGGGTAGCCAGGAGGTGTCTAGCGTAGACCTCGTTGACTGGCTTAGTATATTCTTTTAGTATCGTGATAGCGGCCGTGTAGGATACAGCGTCTCGGATAATCGAATATACTTGGTGGCTCACCCGTGAGTTCAGTACTAGCAGTTTGTCGGCTTCGGTCCTGACGGTAGTACTGGAGGCCTGCAGGAATGCTTCGAAGCAGCTCAGCCAGTGCTCGAAGTTATTTGATGCATCCGCCGTTTGAGGGTCCAGTTCCAGGCGTTCCGGTTTCAGGATTTGCTCCATTTCAAAACCTTTTGTTAATAAAATTGATGCGCCATCAATAACTCCAGAAGACTAAGAGTTAAACTTATAACAAGTAGGCTTTTATTAACAAAAGAATACGAGCATTCCTCTGCTGGTAGACCGATCCTTAAAGCCAGGGGGACTGGAGGTCAATCACCTTTATACCTGGGCTTAGGGGTGGAGCCAGGGGCGGAGCCAGCTGAGGCATGCCCAGACATGTTCTGTACAGGCAGATTAGTGGTTTACCACAAGGTGCAACCCGTCCGGCCTGTACAGGTCCCACTTCCCCCAGAACCGGTCCCAATGCCCCAGGAACCTGAAGCCCCCCCTTCTGCACCGTCTCTCCAGCCACGCATTCATCTGCTCTATCCTCCTATTTCTATACTCACTCGCGACACCGGGAGTAAGCCGGAGATTACTACTTTTGCCTGAAAGAGTGGTGGAAGCAGATTCAATTGGAACTTTGAGAAGGGAATTGGATAAATACTTGCAAAGGAAAAATTTAAAGGGGCTATGGGGAAAGAGCAGGGGAGTGGGACTAATTGGATAGCTCTTTCAAAGTGCCGGCACAGGCACCATGGGATGAATGGCCACTTTTTTTTTATTCGTTCATGGGGTCTGGGCGTCACTGGGAAGGCCAGCATTTATTGCCCATCCCTAATTGCCCTTGAGAAGGTGGTGGTGAGCCGCCTTCTTGAACCGCTGCAGTCGTGTGGTGAAGGTACTCCCACAGTGCTGTTAGGGAGGGAGTCCCAGGATTTTGACCCAGCGATAATAAAGGAATGGTGATATACTTCCAAGTCAGGATGGTGTGTGACTTTGAGGTGGTGGTGTTCCCATGCGCCTGCTGCCCTTGTCCTTCTAGGTGGAAGAGGTCGTGGGTTTGGGAGGTGCTGCCGAAGAAGCCTTGGCGAGTTGCTGCAGTGCATCTTGTAGATGGTATACACTGCAGCCACGGTGCGCCGGTGGTGGAGGGAGTGAATGTTTAAGGTGGTGGATGGGCTGCCAATCGAGCGGGCTGCTTTGTCCTGGATGGTGTCTTCCTGTGCTGTATGATTCTGTGTTTTGACTATCGCCTTTGAGCTGTCACAGCTTATCTTGTGTCTTGTACAATTGTCGTGCTCTAATGTCACAGTGAATACCAGGCTGCTCAAATAACGCCTGGTGCCATTAACATCCTGCATGTTTCACTGTGCAATTGTACCTTTGTGCCGCTGCAGAATTTTAGTATTTCTCCATGTAATAACGCTCAATAGTTGTTTGCATAAGAAACTTGTTAATTTTATGAATTCTTTGGTTACAAAACTACATTCCTATAAAATTGATTTCTTTAAGACCCAAATGTCTCTTGAATTCAGTATGTAGAAATAGCTTTAAATTCTGCGTTGTAGATTTTTTTCTTTTGTGAATTTCTGCTTGTCAGTGATCTTCCTGTAAGTTTCATTTTTAATGGACAACAGTCTGCGTTACAGTCAAACAATTGTCAGAACTGTTTCAGACACCCTTTCAAAAAAAAAAAAAAAAATCCAGTGCTGTATTGCAATATTTGTGATTTTTGTAAAGAGTATTTGTGTGCAATAAAACCAGAATGCTTTGTTTACTGGTGAACCTCCTTATATATAAATTGTGTATTTCTAGCAAGTTCGGAAGCTCGTCCTTGAAATCATCCACAGAATTCCAACAAATGAGCATTTGCGTTCCCACACAAAAAATATTTTGTCTGTGATGTTTCGGTTTTTGGAGGTAAGTTTTCACCATTTTCTTTTTTTTTCTTTGTCTTAAATTTGTACATTTTTAACCTCCTGGCAATAACTGAAAGCCTGATTTCTAATCTCGCACGTTAGTATCTCGTGTTTAGTCTTTTGATTTCGGGATTCTTTTAGAATCGTTGGCACTGAGGGAAGTTGTTTTTCCTGGACGCTTGCTTTTAAATCGACTTAGCTCAAATTCGAAGATTACATTACTTTGTTCTGAATGTCCCTACTCGAGTGAAGAGTCATCCCCTATCTACCCTGTCAACTCCCTTCATTATTTAAAACACCTCAATTGGAGATCTGGGTCAGTGCGTGTGAACTAGAACCGCACATGGCACTCAATGCCTATTCCTGCTCCTAATTCTTATGTTCTACGTTCAGCTCCACGCCTGCAGTTTTGATATACCACACGCGCAAGACCAAATGTGGGGACTTTCCATCATCCACTGGGAATGGGTGGGGTACAGCCCATTAAGATGAGAAATATAGGAGCCACTGTATTTAAAAGTAAATTGAGCCAGTGAATAGTTCTGATAGAAATGCAGTGGAGTGTTCCTGAAAGGAATCCTATCTCCAGCTCAGATTGGGTGTCTCTTAGACCCAGATCTCGGGTTAGTAAAGCCTCCACTTGAAAAGTGTCCAGTATCTGATAGGCTGTATTTATTTCATTATAATTGTTTTATTATTTACAGAGTAAAAATGTAGAAGATGAGGAATAAGATTCTGAAACTATTAAAATCACTGTTAATGGTGATGTTGCCCTTCCTCCATTATCCTGCTTTAGGTTGAGAATGAAGAGAATGTACTTATTTGTCTTCGAATCATCATTGAATTACACAAGCAATTCAGACCACCAATCACACAGGAAGTAAGTCCCCTTGTTTGAAAGACCAGGCATTCTAAAAAGTATAGCAAGTTTGTGTGGTTTATTGTACTGAGTTTAAGTTCAAATGAGAATCTCTAGACAATTGTTTCTGAATGCTTGTTAAAATGAGTCATTTAAAAAAAATTCTAAATGACTTTTAGAAGCTTCTGGTTCAGTTTGGATTCTGTAATGGCCCTAATGAACGCAGGCTATAATATGGACATGATTTTGCTAATGCAGTGTCCATTTTGCTTACAGATTCACCACTTCCTCGATTTTGTGAAGCAGATTTACAATGACCTACCGAAAGTTGTGGTACGTATTGCCCTGGGGATCATTCTTGCGAATCTCTAGCGTTGTTCGAAAAAGTAATTCTTTTTCCGCTCCTCCTTCTCCTAGACACGGTACTTTGAGAAGCCCCAAGCGATCGCTGATAACACTGTCCCTTCCCCAGAGATGGTTGGCATGATCACTCAGGTCGCAGTGAAGACCAATCCCGAGCGAGAGGACAGTGAATCAAGAACAGTAAGTTGACCTGTCAAATTCACATTGCCCTTTCACCTTTGGCAACTAGGGGCGCGATCTTGCCAGCCCTGGGGAGGCGGGTATGGAGGTGGGACTGCCGGGAAAATGGCAGAATCTGGGGGCGGGTGCCCAACCTGCCCCCAACCTGCCTCCGTGCCATCTTGCCAGGAGGCGGGTAGTAACCTGCCTCTGTGCCATCTTGCCAGGAGACGGGTAGCCGATCCACGCCAGGTCATGTCTCCTTGGAGCCGGGAAGGGGATTAGTGCCACTTATCTGCCTGTTAACACGTAGTTAACAGGCAGATAAGAGGATTATCCCCATTTTACCCACACAAGTGCGGGCTTCCCAAAGGCTCCGAAACCCGCCAGGGTCACCGAGACGAGTAGTGGGTCTGCGGGGGTCGGAGGGGTGCAAAAGTGCACTGTGAAGGTAAGTGATGGGTGCAAGTGTGGAGAGGTGAGTATGTGAGGTAAGTGAAAAGTGTTAGTAAAAGTTTACTTACCTTTGTTTCTTCCTGCAGGCTTCAAGAGTTGGGTATGTGGAGAGTCTCGCACCTCCACGGCAGAGATGACAGATGACTGCTGCATTCTCCAATGCAGCAACCGTCTAATTTCTGCTAAAGAAAGAGGTTTGATGAGTCTTGAATTCAAGAACTCATCAAACTACAGAGAATGTCAGTGTTTGACAGCTTCACAGAGCTGTCAAACGATGACAATTCATCTGTCAAAAGTTTTTGACATGAAACTTCATATGTTGACGTTCTCTGTAACTGGCTTTCCCTTAATTGGCCTGCTAAGCCCGCTGGGTGGGCTTAACGAGGTCAATCAAGGGAAAATAGCGTGGGTTGGTCAGAAGTTGATGGAGGCGGGACTGAAACCTGACAAGTGGGAGTCCCGCCTCCAAAAGCTCCCCATTGGCAAAATCCAGCCCGAGGTTTGCAGGCTGATGGGCTGAAGTTTCCCCTTCTGCTGGCTTTAAAGGCCCTGTGCGAAATGAGCTATTGTAGCCTTAACCAATGTTCCCTTTAAGCGCGTAGCGCTCTGGAGCTCCCACACAGCCGGCTCACCAGCTTTTAAATGGGAAAAGCCATGCACGCCCGGTATTTTGAATGGGTCACGCAGCCCCTTAAAGGGGCCGTGCACCCAAAAATAAAATTAAAGGTAACATTGGTCTTAACCTCTGTTTTTAAAACAAAAAAAAGTGCAGGTAAATCTGCATTATTGGCCATCTCGATCACTGTACACTTTAAATCTGTAACCAATACTTTTTGCGTGAATTTGAAATGAATTTAAAAAAAAATCTATTTCCTTATACACTTCAAAATGAAGGGCGACAGCTGGCCGTTGGTGTCGTTCCCAAAACAGCCCTTGTGGGGAATGCTTGTTAAATTAATATTTCACCATTATAATTGCCTATATTTATGACTGACCCTGTGTTTGTATAAAATACTTATGTCTTTCAGCATACCATAATTCCTAGAGGCTCCCTTTCACTGAAGGTGTTAGCTGAGCTTCCGATCATTGTCGTTCTCATGTATCAGGTAGTGGCTACAGTTTTTCGTTACTATAGAGGGATTTAACCATGATTGCTTGGGATATTTCTCCAGTTGGGTTCTGGCTATAGATTTATTCCACTTGGCACCCAGATAGCCTCTAGTTTTTTTGGTCACAATCCCTGGTGGCAATAGTTAGTTGTTTCTTTTCTATTCTCCAGCAACATTTTCTCTTTTCCCCCTTCCTTGGTCCGTACAGCTTTTCCAGCTGAGTGTTTGCCCATGGAAACAGCTGCAGATGTTTGCCAGTGTCCTGGCTTCTCTGAGGCATGCATGGCTGGCCCACGCTCATCATAATTCCTCATTTCCCTTCTTCCTTGTGGGTAAGCAGTTTAAACGTGGGGGTTAAATCTGCCAATGACCCAAAAGGTGGATTCCAGAATTGGGGTTAAACCCAGGAACGTTGGTGTTGGTAGACTGTGGATCTAGTCTGACCTGCGCGGCCGCTATCTTTATCTGGCTCCAGGAGTGTTTCATCAGCTCTCCGCACCGATGAGCAATACTGCAGCCCCAGCCCATAACTGCTTGTCCTCAATCTGTCGCACACAAATGGCTCAACAAAGCCCCATGAGAAGGGGCGAACTGGCTGGATAGGAAATTAGTGCCCCTGTGAATGGTTCTCTAGCTCTGTATTATCATTGCCCCACTCTCTCCTTTACTGTGGCAATCATGACTAATCCAACGCCTTCCAGGGGAGCCAGTCCACCCTTGCCTGTGGGGTGGAGATGCTGCAAATGGAACTCTCCCTCTTTCCAACCCCACCCCCCCTCCCCACAGTTGACACCTTAAGCAGAGAGTTTTTATTTCCAAATACTGTAAAGTCACGGAGCGGGTGGTTGCATAGGGATAGAGGTGCATTGATTTCAGAGCCATTAGCTTTCCCGGCGGGAGTGCCGCAGGTGACGGCTGCTCCCGGTAGCACTGGCCAAGCTCCTTCCAGAAATCTGCGATGCTGCGGGTCCTGGTTGGAAGGACGGAGCAGGAGGTGGATGTCAGGCTGCTGCAGTTCTGCGGAGCGAGCCGGCATTGCTCTCGGTTTTGCTCCTTGCTGGCAAATTAACTATAATTCACCAGCGTGTTTTGGGGAGCAGTTTTCCCCCCCCCACCCTAAGAGCTGCACTTTGACCCTTTTGAAGTTGCGAATCAAGCTGGAAGTTGGTGCCTGATTTTGCTTGGGTTCCTCCCCCTGGGTGGCAGGGCAAAGACTGAGTGCTTGGTGTGGAGGGAACCGCATCTATGAAGCTTCTTTTCAGCGGCACTGGAGACCCAAAGCATCGCTTCATGTGCCACCCTTAATGAGAAGACTAACATTTTTTTAAAAATGGGAATTGTGTGTGACATTATTTCTGCCAAGCATTGGTGTTAGTCTAAAGAAATATAATACTCCTGTTTCATTTCAGCTGTACAAGCAGAGTATACACAATGTGGTATCTGAATTTGTGCCTTTGATTATGAGCACCATCATGCTGCAGGTTACACCTCAAGCAAGGTAAGCAGTATTCCTCTGGGTGGTGCTGTAGACTGTGAGCAGCGATTGGCTTTGTTGTGCAAATTTTTATTTGGTTTCTGAGCATGTGCTCAATATAATTTTGAAAAGTAGCCTTGGAACAGAAACCCAGATAATAGTGAGGAGTTGTCCTGGATACTGAATGTAATGGATGGGATGATTTGACTGACAGGCAATTTTGGTTTTTCACAAGCAAAAATCAAACCATAAGCTATTGGAGTAGCCCTTTATCGTTTGATAAATGACACTAAATTCTATGACGGTCATAATCTTTATACAGTACACTTTTGCTGGGAGTTGGGGCTGGGTTGAGGTCGGTTGTGTTAATGCTGTGGGAAACCTTGAATTCGTTGATTTAAAAATTTTGGTCTTTTTACTGAGCTACATCTGTAGTCCCTTGAGCAGTCAGAAGCAGTAGCAGTTTTGCGACACACTATACGTAATGTTACAGTGTGTACCACTGACTCTTAATGACACTGCACCAAAATTGCCGCTTTTTGAGATTTGGTTTAAAAGGCACCCTTTTCTAAATCAATTCTGGATGAATTGGCGCACATCTTTTACTAAAATGTAAGTATTTGTTGAATTTAGAGATTTGCATCTTAAAGGATGTGCTTTTTATTGTAGGCAAAATAAACTTTACAACAAGGAGCTGTATGCCGACTTCATCGCAGCACAGATTAAAACATTGTCCTTTCTTGCTTATATCATAAGAATCTATCAGGTATGTTTCTTTTTATTGGAGTTATACTTTGAATTTAAACCCGCAGGAGAGATTATGCATGTAATTCTGCTCTCTCTCTCTCTCTCTCTCTCTCTCTCTCTAGGAGCTGGTTGGAAAGTATTCACAGCAGATGGTGAAAGGAATGCTACAACTGCTGACTAACTGTCCTTCTGAAACTGCCCACCTACGGAAGGAACTGCTAATCGCAGCCAAACATATTCTAACGACCGACCTTCGCAACCGTATGTAGTTTTGAGTTTTTGTGCTATGTGGACATGAAAAGTCTTGCTAGAAAGTGCTAAGCTAAAATTAAAATTGCACTGCTCAAAGATGGTGTGGGATGCTGATTATTTTAATGTGAGGGGACAGCCCTCTGTTTCAAGTTATTTTCTCACTTCTCCCCCACTCCCCGCCCCAGCTCCCCTATCACAATCGTCTCCAGTGGGCGAAAGACCTGGTTTTAGTCCTCGGTCACTGCTGCTCTGAACGGACGGCTAGCGTGTATACAGGAGCCCAGCTGACAACTCTGCTTCCAATGTTCTGCTTTCGACACTGAAGTGCCCAGCCTCTACTCCTTGCGGTAGCACAGCTGGACTTGTTGGAGTGCAGCTCTACGTCCCACCGCCCAGTGGTGCTGTACGTTGGTGCCTCTCTGCAATGTTGCCTTTCCAAAGATAGTGTGTATTTATGGCATCTGTTAGGTTTATTTATTTTCTATGTTACAAGCAGTGAAGTCAACATCTCAACTTCTAGATGAGAGACCCCAGTCTCTTAATCATCAGCCACCATGGTAATTGATGTTTGCTTTGTGAAATGAGATATTTACTATGCTGGACAGTAGCAGCACTGTAAATATGTTCACATAATCTAATTGTGTTAATGTTTCACAAGGGAAAAGTTGATGATGTTTAATTAGTTTTATGTTTGGATTAATGAGAGTGAGTTGCTGGCTCTCTGCATAATTCCAATCATTTGTTTTACAGAATTCATTCCATGCATGGATAAGCTGTTTGATGAATCTGTGCTAATAGGCTCAGGGTACACAGCTCGGGAAACGCTGAGGTAGGCGATCAGTCTGGTGCACTGGAAATATGCCGGGGCGTTTAATTAAATAGTGCCTGCGCATAAAAAGAAAATGCTATGAGCGACTTGACTGCCAATGGCCTTGTGCATTAAAAGTTACCATAATTGAGGATTCCACTTTGTTACTTTAATGTTGACATTTTGTACGTTTTCACTTTGCTGGCACTTTACTGTGAGCATGGTTGCATGTGCGAGTTTGGAATTTGATTATTACGAGCATTTTGCTGCAACACCGCCACCTCCTAATTGTACCATACGACCTGTTTGTTTTGTGTGTAAACTTTTTGCCATTGTTTGAATTTTTGAAACTTTCAGAAAGAAAAAAATGAGTTCAAGCTCTCCTTATGATATAGTTGGAAGATACTTAATGGAAAGGGGAAGAAATGAGGCATTTTATTTAAGTATCAGCTCTTGTGAGGTAGTCCTGCTAACCTGCAAGAGCAGTTTCCTGAGTGTTCAGTAGACCTGCATTAGAAAGAAAGACTTGCATTTCTATAGTGCCTTTCACGACCACCACATACCAAACGCTTTACAGCCAATGAAGTACTTTTTGAAGTGTAGTCTTATATATAAAAGAGCTCTTCTGTCTGTCTGTTCTCTATACGTTCAAAAGTTATAGAGCGTACCTACACGCGCGTCACATCAAAAGAAAGCTTACGATTACGGACCGGTCATAGGCGTATTTACGTTTCGGCCGGACAAAAATTGCGCCCGCGGTATCCAAAAAACGTTCAAAATTCCGCTCATTAGCATCTCTATCCCCTCATTAGCATTGAGTGACTATGATGTCAAAGAGCTGCTATGATGTCAGAGCAGTTTTTGTGCTGTCATAAAGAGATCAATGCTTTCACTGTGCCCAGCCTACTCAGCTGGGGTGACTCGGGCCGGGCCTCTTCCTCTCCTCTCTCTCTCTCTCTCTCTCTCTCTCTCTCTCCCCGTCTCTCTCTCTCTCCCCCCTCAGTCTCTCTCTCTCCCTCTCTCTATCTCCCAGTCTCTCTCTCCCCCAGTCTCTCTCCTCCAGACTCTCCCTCCTCCAGTCTCGCTCTCTCTCCGTCTCTCTCTCCTCCAGTCTCTCTCTCTCTCCCCCAATCTCTCTCTCGGTCCCCGTCTCTCTCTCTCTCTCCCCATCTCTCTCTCCCCTCAGTCTCTCTCTCTCTCTCCCCAGTCTCGGTCTCTCTCTCTCTCCCCCCTCGGTCTCTCTCTCTCTCCCCAGTCTCGGTCTCTCTCTCTCTCTCTCTCCCCCCTCGGTCTCTCTCTCCCCCCTCGGTCTCTCTCTCTCTCTCCCCCCCCTCGGTCTCTCTCTCTCTCCCCCCCCGGTCTCTCTCTCTCTCTCCCCCCCCGGTCTCTCTCTCTCTCTCTCCCCCCCCGGTCTCTCTCTCTCTCTTCCCCCCCCGGTCTCGCGCTCTCTCTCCCCCCTCGGTCTCGCGCTCTCTCTCCCCCCTCGGTCTCGCGCTCTCTCTCCCCCCTCGGTCTCGCGCCCCCCTCTCCCCCCTCGGTCTCGCGCCCCCCTCTCCCCCCTCGGTCTCGCGCCCCCCTCTCCCCCCTCGGTCTCGCGCCCCCCTCTCCCCCCTCGGTCTCGCGCCCCCCTCTCCCCCCTCGGTCTCGCGCCCCCCTCTCCCCCCTCGGTCTCGCGCCCCCCTCTCCCCCCTCGGTCTCGCGCCCCCCTCTCCCCCCTCGGTCTCGCGCCCCCCTCTCCCCCCTCGGTCTCGCGCCCCCCCTCTCCCCCCTCGGTCTCGCGCCCCCCTCTCCCCCCTCGGTCTCGCGCCCCCCTCTCCCCCCTCGGTCTCGCGCCCCCCTCTCCCCCCTCGGTCTCGCGCCCCCCTCTCCCCCCTCGGTCTCGCGCCCCCCTCTCCCCCCTCGGTCTCGCGCCCCCCTCTCCCCCCTCGGTCTCGCGCCCCCCTCTCCCCCCTCGGTCTCGCGCCCCCCTCTCCCCCCTCGGTCTCGCGCCCCCCTCTCCCCCCTCGGTCTCGCGCCCCCCTCTCCCCCCTCGGTCTCGCGCCCCCCTCTCCCCCCTCGGTCTCGCGCCCCCCTCTCCCCCCTCGGTCTCGCGCCCCCCTCTCCCCCCTCGGTCTCGCGCCCCCCTCTCCCCCCTCGGTCTCGCGCCCCCCTCTTCCCCCCTCGGTCTCGCGCGCTCTTCCCCCCCCCCCCCCCCCCCTTCCAACAACAGCATGCCCTCAAAAAAGCCTCAGCACCGCCGGGCACCCCCAGCTAGTTACATATAAAGTACTTTACATATAAATTGATATGAAAAATCTATAACCAGCGCAGACTTTGGGCTGAATGGCTTCCTCCTGTGCTGTAAGATTCTATGATCAATCCTGTAATTGCTAACCGTGCTCTCCTTGCGCTCGAGTTTAGCTAGGGGGCTTTGAGCGGAGCTGTAAAATGCACATTGCTGCAGAATTCATCTCAAAGTCCATTTCCTAGACTCGTGTCACAGAAAGATGTACAGCAAAAGCATCCTTGAAACTCAACCATTTTGTTTCTAAACAGATAATGTTGGAGAAAAGTTACAAAATATATTGGAGAAGCTGGGATTGTTTTCCTTTAGAGCAGCGAAGGTTAAGGGGAGATTTAATAGAGGTATTCATAATCATGAGGGGTTTTGATGGAGCGAGCAGGGAGAAACTGTTTCCTCTGGCAAGTGGGTTGGTGACCAGAGGTCATATATTTAAAATAATTGGTAAAAGAACTAGAGGGGAAATGAGAAACTCTTTCACACAGAGGGTTTGTTATGATTTGGAGAATATGTTGAGATTCTATTGTATAAATGTAAGTTGTGTAAATTAATTATTAAAACTTGCTTGAGTTACCATTCATAGAATGATACAGCACAGAAGGAGGCCATTCGGCCCATCGTGCTTGTGCCGGCAGTTACCATTGTATTCCAGTTTATGACAATGCGCCGTGAGAGTTGCGTTAACATTATGTACAGGAAATTGTAATTCTGTTGTAAATCTTTTGCTTTCATCAAAACAGACCCCTGGCCTACAGCACACTAGCTGATCTGGTACATCACGTCCGTCAGCATCTACCTCTGAATGATCTGGCCCTTGCTGTTCAGCTGTTTGCAAAGAATATAGATGACGAATCATTGCCCAGCAGCATCCAGACAATGTCTTGCAAACTTCTGTTGAACCTGGTGGATTGTATTCGTTCAAAAAGCGAGCAGGAGAATGGGAATGGAAGAGATATTCTCATGAGAATGTTGGAGGTACAGGACTGGACTGCACTGAATTTTCAGAACCATTTCTCAGTCATTGTGTGTATTTCTAACATTGGTGTTATATGCTGCTGTACAATGGAAATAGGAAAAATAAGGACAGCATGTGTGACTTTAAAATAGGGACTGAATTATGTCTGCTTGCCCTGGTCCAGTTATTCCCTACCCTGCTTAACCTGAAGCCTACAGTTAGTCTTCACTCTCTGTTATTCCACAGGAGATCAACTGGTAGTACATTCAAAACTTTGCATCTGCGCACAGTTCCTGGCAACTTTGTCTGTTCTATAAATTCCTGTGTCCACATTTCTAATGGGAACAGGCTGTGTGAACTTGTCACGCTGTAATTACATCCTCCTGCTAGTGGTGGTGCTGTAAAGCCTCAGTTTTGCAGCTCCTCGGCCTGCACTACAGAAAAACCCCTACGCTTCAAACAACTGGACTTTGCTTCCCAAATTGTTATATGTAACTTTTACTATTTAACTATATGTAAATACAAATTATAACTAGGGAAAAAATGTTACATTTTAAAATGGGGACTGAGAGCCCGGGTCCAATAATGAACAAGTGGGATGGATGGCAGGATTCATTTCCTAACTCCCTTCCCCATTCCAGCTGCTGTGCCTTTGATTTTAGCTGTCTACTTTTGGGAGGTACTGACCAGGCATTTGTCTTGGAAGTGTGATTGAAGTCGCTGTTGTAACTTTTCTTTTCCCTCATGGCGTTTTCAGCGAGTTGGGGTTATTGTTAATTGGCGACCTGGTTTGGGGGGGGGTAAAAGCAAAAAAATTCAATTTCCCATTTCTGCCTTGATTCTAGGTCTTTGTGCTGAAGTTTCACACCATTTCTCGCTATCAGTTGTCCACCATCTTTAAGAAATGCAAACCGCAGTCCGAACTGGCGGCCACAGACGCTCCCATTGCGGCGGCCCAAGCGACTCCGACCTCATCTGTTCCTCCTCCCGCCCCGCCAACGCCCACCCTCCCCGCACCAGCCTTAGACAAACACGGGGACAAAGATAAAGAGGAGAAGCAGACGTTCCAAGTGTCCGACTGTCGCAGCTTGGTGAAGACGTTGGTTTGTGGTGTGAAGACAATTACATGGGGCATAACCTCATGCAAAGCCCCAGGAGGTAAGAGACCGATGCTCGGTGCTGCTTATTCTCTTGCTGTTTCACCTCCGTCTAATGCTGCATCGCACACACTTCAGCAGCATTTAAACAATTCCGGACAAATCATTCATTTGTCTTGCGCAGCCCTGATTACAATCGCTCCACCATCGGCGGCCGTGCCTTCAGCTGCCTGGGCCCTAAGCTCTGGAATTCCCTCCCTAAACCTCTCCGCCTCTCTTTCCTCCTTTAAGTTGCTCCTTAAAACCTACTTCTTTGACCAAGCTTTTGGTCGCCTGCCCTAATATCTCTATGTGGCTCGGAGTCAAATTTTGTTTGATAATCGCTCTTAGCACCTTGGGACGTTTTACTACGTTAAAGGTGCTATATAAATGTGAGTTGTTGAATGGCATTGATTTTTTTTATTCTCTGAAGTGGGCAGTTTTAGAAAGATTCAGCTGGCATTTGATGTCATACGTGAATATCCAAATGTGAGGGGGGTGGCAGAGAAATGAAAGTTTGCTCCATAGACACGCATTCCGCTAATAGCAAGGAATCGTGCGATTAATATCTGTACCACATGTCAGCGAGTAGCACTGATGGACATTTTTTAAAATTTATAAATCTGTATGTGCACTAATTGAATAAAACCATGTAAAAATGCTTAATAGTTTAGGAGCAATGCCACGAATGTATTAAAAAGGTCATGTGTGTGAGGTCATTAAAATAATCTTTTCTTCTATTTCTCAGAGGCCTCGTTTATTCCAAACAAGCAGTTACAGCCCAAAGAAACACAAATTTACATCAAGCTGGTTAAATATGCAATGCAGGCCTTGGATATATACCAGGTACAGTATTAGCGCTGTACTTTGATAAGGGTGCAGCAGTGTTTACGTTTTGATGTCTGCCTATCGGTGGTATTTGAACGGCAGCCTGCCTGTCGGCCATATTGCCCCCACAGTTGGGTAACCCAGTGCCTCAAAGCCCAGACAACTCTGTCCTGGTTGCTGGTTTGACCTGTTTATGTTGTGTGGGGCTGGGTGTTTGGAAAGGGCCATTGCTAGTGCTGTTTCTTCATTGGTGAATAAATCCTAAACCAGAACACCAAATTCTGCTGGTATCAGCAACTTGAGACAGATGCTGATCAGTGGGAGTGTGGGATGAAACTTTACCTGTAATTCCCACTGCCCCCCCCCCCCCCCCACACTGAGGATCCATGGTGCACCCTGATATGCCCCTTGCAGACAAAAGCTTCAGTGCCCCCCTGTTTCTTCATGTAACTAATACCCTCTTTGCTATTTAGTCTTCTGGCCGCTCCCCCTGGTATGGTCCTCATCTTCGCTCCCTTAAGTCCAAGGGACGCAGACTTGAACGGATATGGCGGACAACTGGTTTAGCCATTCACCGCCAGGACCACATAAAGCATTATTGGGTCGTGCTCTCGTCTGCCAAAACTTTGACACGGTTGACCACTCCATCCTTCTCCAACGCCTCTCCACCATCATCAAGCTGGGTGGGACTGCATGCGCCTGGTGCCATTCTTGTCTATCTAATGGTAGCCAGAAGAGGTTGTGTTTATTTCCAACACCAGATTTCTGATTGGTCCCCTTGGAGAACAAGACACACCCAACAGTTTCTCTGGAATGTGTAATTAGATCCTGCCTGCCTAAGTAATCAATTACTTTGCAAAGTGTAATTCGAGCCATTCTGACTGCCAGGCTCCAGACAGAACAGAGCTCACATAACTGACAGGGTTCACCCTCGCGGGTTAAGACCTTCTCCCACCACTCAAACAAGTTCCTGCCTCTTCCCACCCCCCTCAACAGGTTCCTAACCTTCCTCCTACACCCCGAGTTTCTGATCTTTTCCCTCCCCAACAGGTTGCTGACCCTAAGCTTCCCAAGTTCCTGATCTTCTCCCCCCAGGTTTTTGACTACCTCCGCTTTTCACCGCCCCCGCGCGCCCCCCCCCCCCCCCCCAGGTTCCTGATCTTCTTCCCCCCCACCCCCCCTCTAATAGATGGGGCATTGTGTGTGGGCCGCAGATTGTTAGCAGGTTTATTGGGTATGAAGGAAATAGTGACTTCCGGATTTCGTCCAATCCAATGAAATCATTTGCCACACACGCTTTCCGAGAAATCAACCAGGTCTAGGGGAGGAGAGGGAGAATGTGGTATGGGTGTAAAGGGGGAGGGGTTGGAAGAATGTGATCTGTCTTCCCTTCTGGATCATGTTCTCACTCTAATTCTACCTGCCTCCCGCTCCCCCCCGCCCCCCCACTTTAGCCCTGGATCACTTTCTTCCCCATCCCCACTGTGCTCCCCGTGCACTTCACTCCCCACCCCTCTCTCTCCTGCTCTCCTCCCCCTCTATCTCCCTTCCTTACCCCTCCTGGCCCCCCCTCTATCTCCCGCTCGCCTCCCCCCCCCCCTAATCTACCTCCTGGGCCCCCCCCTCTCAATCCCCCCCCCCTCTCAATCCCCCCCCCCCCCCCACTAATCTACCTCCTGGGCCCCCCCCCTCTCAATCCCCCCCCCCCTCTCAATCCCCCCCCCCCCTCTCAATCCCCCCCCCTCTCAATGCCCCCCCTCTCAATCTCCCCCCCCCTCCTCTCAATCTCCTCCCCCCTCCTCTCAATCTCCTCCCCCCCTCTCAATCTCCTCCCCCCCCTCTCAATCTCCTCCCCCCCCTCTCAATCTCCTCCCCCCCCTCTCAATCTCCTCCCCCCCCTCTCAATCTCCTCCCCCCCCTCTCAATCTCCTCCCCCCCCTCTCAATCTCCTCCCCCCCCTCTCAATCTCCTCCCCCCCCTCTCAATCTCCCCCCCCTCTCAATCTCCCCCCCTCTCAATCTCCCCCCCCCCCCCCTCTCAATCCCCCCCCCCCCAATCAATTTTTCAATTCAATTCAAATCGCTTTATTGGCATGACAAGTTACATCTTATGTTGCCAAAGCATCGAAAAACATTCATGGTTGTACACAAAAATACAGATCTATCCATACAGTGTATAAACAGATATATCCCTGAGTGTATAAATATACATTCATATAATTTGTATATACTCTTTTCTTAGATTTACTGGTTGTCCCTCTGTTTATGGCAAGCTGCCGCTAAGGTTACACAATTTCTCTCTTCCCTTAGTAGGTATGGGAGTTTTTGGTCGTCATTCAAATTTCTGAATTCCGGGCATATTTTTGTGAATTTTGGGTAGAAATTCTCCCTTATGCCCTGATATTTTCTACAAGCTGTGAGGAAGTTCATCTCTGTCTCCACCACTCCCTGACTGCAGTGAGAGCATATCCTGTCCTCTCTTGGTAGCCAGGTCTGCCTGTGTCTACCTTTTTCGATCGCCAGGCTATGTTCACTAAGTCTGTACATTGTCAAGGTTTTTCTCAGTTTGCTATCCTTTACCATGGTCAGGTAATCCGCCATGTTGTATTGTCTGTTTAGGGCCAAGTAGCAATTGAGTTTGCTTTGGGTTTTTGTTGTTTCTGCCCAATATGACAGATATTTTTCCTTTTGCTTAGCGACGATTGTGTTGGGTCGAATTCTTTGTGTTACCCTGTCACTGTCCTGGGGCTGGTTATTGTTAGTAGTGTTAGTAGTTACTTCACTGAGTCCCAGGACTAGTTGACTGAGGGTATTCTTCTTTATGGTCCTCTCTTGGCATTTCAGGGCTTCGTAATGATAGCATTGGGGGTTGCTCATTTCTAGGTGTTTCCAAAATTTAGAACATAAGAACATAAGAAATAGGAGCAGGAGTAGGCCAATCGGCCCCTCGAGCCTGCTCCGCCATTCAATAAGATCATGGCTGATCTGACCCTAACCGCCAATCCACTATCCCAGAACCATCTCCTGAATCTAACAGAATTAGACATACGAAATAGGAGCAGGATCAGGCTACACGGCCCCTGGGCCCGCTCCGCTACCCACAGGGCCATGACCGATCCGAACCTAGACTCATGTCCAATTTCCTGCCCGCTCCCCGTAACCCTTAATTCCCTTTACTTCTAGGAAACTGTCTATTTCTGTTTTAAATTTATGTAATGATGTAGCTTCTACAGCTTTTTGGGGCAGCATATTCCATGGACCTACCACCCTCTGAGTGAAGTAGTTCCTCCTCATCTCAGTTTTGAAAGAGCAGCCCCTTATTCTAAGACTATACCCCCTAGTTCTAGTTTCACCCATCATCGGGAACATCTTCCCCGCATCCACCCGATCCAACCCCTTCACAATCTTATATGTTTCAATAAGATCGCCTCTCATTCTTCTGAACTCCAATGAGTAGAGTCCCAATCTACTCAACCTCTCCTCATATGTCCATCCCCTCATCCCCGGGATTAACCGAGTGAACCTTCTTTGTACTGACTCGAGAGCAAGTATGTCTTTTCTTAAGTATGGACACCAAAACTGTACGCAGTATTCCAGGTGCGGTCTCACCAATACCTTGTACAACTGAAGCAATACCTCCCTATTTTTATATTCTATCCCCCTAGCAATGAAAGCCAACATTCCATTGGCCTTCTTAATCACTTGCTGCACCTGCATACTAACCTTTTGAGTTTCGTGCACCAGGACCCCCAGGTCCCTTTGTACTTCAGTACTTTCCCTTTGTACTTCAGTACTTTCCAGTTTCTTGCCATTAAGATAATAACTTGCTCTACTATTTTTCCTGCCAAAGTGCATAACCTCACACTTTCCAGTATTGTATTCTATCTGCCAAATCTCTGCCCACTTACTTAGCCTGTCTGTGTCCCCTTGCAGGTTTTTTATGTCCTCCTCACTCACTACTTTCCCTCCCATCTTAGTATCATCTGCAAACTTTGATATGTTACACTCGGTCCCCTCCTCCAAATCGTTAATATAGATTGTGAAGAGTTGGGGACCCAGCACTGACCCCTGCGGAACACCACTAGTTACTGATTGCCAGTCTGAGAATGAACCATTTATCCCAACTCTCTGCCTTCTGTTAGATAGCCAATCCTCTATCCATGCCAGAATATTACCCCCAATCCCGTGATTTTTTATCTTAAGCAATAATCTTTTGTGTGGCACCTTGTCAAATGCCTTTTGGAAGTCTAAATACACTACGTCCACTGGTTCCCCTTTATCCACCCTATACGTTACTTCCTCAAAGAACTCCAGCAAATTTGTCAAACATGACTTCCCCTTCATAAAACCATGCTGACTTTGTCCTATTAAATTATGATTATCCAAATGTCCTGTTACTGCCTCCTTAATAATGGACTCCAAAATTTTACCTACCACAGATGTTAGGCTAACCGGTCTATAGTTTCTAGCCTTCTGTCTACTGCCCTTTTTAAATAAGGGTGTGACATTTGCCGAGTCCAGGGAGTTTTGGAAAATTATTACCAATTTGGTGGCTCTTTTTTGGATAGTGATTATTAATGGATATTGGCCTAGTTCTGCCCTGCATGCATTGTTTACGGTTTTCCTTTGAGTCCGGAGGATACTTTTACAGAATTCTGCATGTAGGATCTCAATTGGGTGTTTGTCCCATTTTGCAAATTCTTCTTGTGTTAGCGGTCCCCACACCTCACTGCCATAGAGTGCAATTGGTTCAATTACTGATTTGAAAATTTTGAGCCAAATGCTAATTGGGATTTCTATTTGGATTGATTTTTTAATGGCATAGAAAGCCCTTCTTGCTTTCTCTTTCAGTTCATTCACAGCCAGATGGAAATTTCCCGTAGAACTGATTTTTAAGCCCAAGTATGTGTAGTTAGTGGTTTGTTCAATTTTGGTTGTTCCTAGTGTGAAATTTATTTTGGGTCCCTGATGTCTGGATCTTTGCTGGAACACAAGGACTTTGGTTTTTTGGGGATTTATTGTCAGGGCCCAGGTCTGGCAGTACGACTCCAGCAGATCCAGGTTCTGCTGTAGACCCTCCTTAGTTGGTGACAGCAGAACCAGGTCATCTGCATAGAGGAGGAATTTAACCTTGGATTCATATAGGGTGAGGCCGGGTGTTGTAGATTGTTCAAGTAGTTTTGCCAATTCATTTATGTAAATATTAAAGAGTGTCGGTGAGATGGGCGAGCCCTGCATCACCCCCCGCCCCTGTGGGAAGTATTTTGTTTGTTTGTCTCCAATTTTAACTGCACATTTGTTGTTTGTATACATTGATTTAATTACATCATATGTTTTTCCCCCTACCCCGCTTTCGATAAGTTTCAGGAATAAACCGTCGTGCCAGATGGAATCGAAAGCCTTCTGGAAATCTATAAAGCATGCGTAGATTTTGCTTTTGTTTTGATGAACGTGTTTGTCAATTAGGGTCTGTAGGGTGAAGATATGATCTGATGTTCTATAGTTTGGCAGGAATCCAATTTGGCTTTTACTCAAGACATTGTGCTCCTCAAGGAAGTTTATAAGTCTTTTGTTTATGATACTACAGAATACCTTCCCCAGGTTACTGTTTACACAGATGCCTCGATAGTTATTTGGGTCGACTTTGTCCCCACTTTTGTATATGGGCGTTATGAGTCCTTTGTTCCAGATATCAGGGAAGTAACCGACACTCAGAACCAAGTTGAAGAGTTTTAGAATAGCCAGTTTCATTTTATCGTCTGTGTGTTTAATCATCTCGCTTAGTATGCCGTCTGCACCGCAAGCTTTTCCTGGTCGCAGGTCCTTGAGTTTTTCAAATAGTTCTTTTTCTGTTATTATGGAGTCTAGCGGGTTTTGGTTATCTTTTATGGCCATTTCGAGCTTTTCCAGTTTTTTGCATATTTGGTGTTGCTCTGGCCTTAGTGTGTTTTTCTGGTATTTTTCAAAGTGGTTTTCCCATGTGTCTCCATTTTGAATGGCCAATTCGTCGTGTTGTTTTTTGTGTAATGTATTCCAGTTGTCCCAGAAACAATTGGAATCAATGGATTCCTCAATGGAGCTGAGTGTATTCTTAATATACTGCTCTTTTTTGGTTCTGAGTGTGTTTCTGTATTGTGTTAGTGTCTGACAATAAGTAAGGCGTAATTCCTCATTTTCTGGCTGCCTGTGTTTTTGGTTTGATATTTTTCTAAGTTTTTTCCTCATGTTATGGCAATCTGGGTCAAACCATTTTTCATAGTTTTTTGTTTTGGGTTTGTTCTTGCGAGCTTTCAAGTTTGACCTTGTTGCCAAGTTATCAAAAATATTGTTTAGGTTATTCACTGCCCGGTTTACGCCTTCTTTATTGTGAGTGTATATGTTATCCAGAAAGGTGTCCAAGAGAGCTTGAGTGGATTCATTGCTAATTGCTTTCTGGTAGTTTTCCGTGCTGTTTTTGGCCCATCTGTACGATTTTTTGGTGTTGTACAGCTTACTGGGTTGTGTTTCTGTGTTGGTTGTTTCTGTCTTTTTAAGATACATAGTAATTTGACTGTGGTCTGACGGTGTTTGTGGTTTGACTGTGAATGCTCTGAAAGAGGATGGGTCCAAATCCGTAATCATATAGTCTACGGTGCTACAGCCAAGAGGTGAGCAATAGGTCGATCTTCCTAGGAGGTCTCCCATGAACCTACCATTGACAATGTACAGACCCAGGCTTCGACAGAGCTGCAGGAGCTGTTTTCCGTTGGTATTTGTCTGCTTGTCGCAGTTATGCCTGTATGGAAGGGAAGGGATATCGAAGTGGTTATTCCCGAATATGTAATTGTTTCCCTGATGATTGGTGAAGTCTGGTTCTTTGCCAGTTCTTGAATTGAGGTCACCACAGATCAACACGTTCCCCTGGGCCTGGAATTGGATAATCTCCCTCTCAATGTTGGAGAAGGTGTCCTCTTTAAAGTACGGGGATTCCATTGGGGGGATATAGAGTGCGCAAATGAAAACATCTTGGGTGTTCGAGATAATCCCCCTCTCAATTTTGAGCCACATGTGGTTTTCGCCCTTTTTTTATGAATTTGATGCAATTCTTAAGCTCTGTTTTAAACCAAATCAGTATGCCTCCGGAGTCTCTGCCTTGGGTTACTCCTGGCAATTTATTGGAGGGGACCACCAGCTCTGTGTACCCTTGGGGACGGCCAGTGTGTCATAGAGTCATAGAGTTATACAGCACAGAAAGAGGCCCTTCGGCCCATCGTGTCTGCGCCGACCATCAATCCCTGTCCAGTCTAATCCCATTTTCCAGCATTTGGTCCATAGCCTTGTATGCAATGGCATTTCAAGTGCTCATCCAAATGCTTCTTGAATGTTATGAGGGTTCCTGCCTCTACCACCCTTTCAGGCAGTGAGTTCCAGATTCCAACCACCCTCTGGGTGAAAAAGTTCCTCCTCAAATCCCCTCTAAACCTCCTGCCCCTTACCTTGAATCTATGCCCCCTTGTTATTGACCCCCCTACTAAGGGGAAAAGTTCCTCTTTATCTACCCTATCTATGCCCCTCATCAATTGTACACCTCAATCAGGTCCCCCCTCAGCCTTCTTTGCTCCAAGGAAAACAACCCCAGCCTGTTTAGTCTTTCTTCATAGCTGAGGCGCTCCATCCCAGGTAACATCCTGGTGAATCTTCTCTGCACCCTCTCCAAAGCAATCACATCCTTCCTATAGTGAGGCGACCAGAACTGCACACAGTACTCCAGCTGTGGCCTCACCAGCGTTTTGTACAGCTCCATCATAACCTCCCTGCTCTTATATTCTATGCCTCGGCTAATGAAGGCAAGTATCCCATATGCCTTTTTAACCACCTTATCTACCTGTTCCGCTGCCTTCAGGGATCTATGTACATGTACACCAAGGTCCCTCTGACCCTCTGTACTTCCTAGGGTCCTACCACTCATTGTGTATTCCCTTGCCTTATTTGTCCATCCAAAATGCATCACCTCGCACTTTTCAGGGTTAAATTCATTTGCCACTTTTCCGCCCATCTGACCAACCCGTTTATATCGTCCTGTAGCCTGAGGCTTTCCTCCTCGCAATTTACCACCCCACCAATTTTCGTGTCATCTGCAAACTTACTGATCATACCTTTTACATTCTCATCCAAATCATTTATGTAGATCACAAACAGCAAGGGACCCAGCACCGATCCCTGAGGTACCCCACTGGACACAGGCTTCCAGTCACAAAAGCAACCTTCGACCATCACCCTCTGCCTCCTGCCGCTCAGCCAGTTTAGGATCCAATGCGCCAAGGCACCCTGGATCCCATGGGCTCTTACCTTCTTGACCAGTCTCCTATGCGGGACTTTGTCAAAAGCTTTACTGAAATCCATGTAAACCACATCCACAGCATTTCCCTCATCCACACACCAAGTCACCCCCTCGAAAAATTCAATCAGATTGGTCAGACATGATTTACCCTTGACAAAGCCATGCTGACTATCCCTGATTAATCCTTGCCTCTCCAAGTGGAGACTAATTTTGTCCCTCAGAATTTTTTCCAATAATTTCCCTACCACAGATGTTAGGCTCACTGGCCTGTAATTCCCTGGTTTATCCCTGCTACCCTTCTTGAATAATGGTACTACGTTAGCTGTTCTCCAGTCCTCTGGTACATCCCCTGTGGCCAGAGAGGTTCTGAAAATTTGTGTCAGAGCCCCTGCAATCTCCTCCTTTGCCTCACACAACAGCCTGGGATACATCTCGTCCGGGCCTGGGGATTTATCCACTTTTTGGCCTGCTAAAACCGCTAGTACCTCCTCCCTCTCGATGCTAATATGTTCAAGTATGTCACAGTCCCCTTGCCCGATTTCTATGTCTACATCGTCTTTCTCCATAGTGAACACAGATGCAAAAAATTCATTTAAAACCCCGCCTACATCATCTGGCTCTACACACAGATTGCCACTTTGGTCCCTAATGGGCCCGACCCTTTCCCTGGTTATCCTCTTGCCCTTAAAACTTATAAAACATCTTAGGATTTTCCTTTATTTTGCTCGCCAGTGTTATTTCATGGCCCCTCCTCGCCCTCCTAATTTCTTTTTTAAGTATGCCCCTGCACTTTTTATACTCCTCTAGGGCTTCCTCCGTCTTTAGTCTTTTGTAACTGCCAAAAGCCCCCCTTTTTTTCCTAATGCATTTTTGTATATCCCTTGTCATCCAAGGTTCCTTTTGCTTGTTGGTCCCACCCTTGACCTTTACAGGAACATGTTGGCGTTGTACTCTCTCTATTTCCCTTCTGAAAGTCTCCCACTGCTTTGATGTGGATTTTCCTATAAGTAGCTGCTCCCAGTCCACTTTGGCCAGATCCTGCCTTATCATATTAAAATCGGCCTTTCCCCAATTTAGAACCCTTATTTCCGGGCCGTCTTTGTCTTTTTCCATGACCACCTTAAATCTCACCGAATTATGGTCACTGTCGCCAAAATGCTCTCCTACTGACACTTCCACCACTTGCCCGGCTACATTCCCTAGAATTAGGTCCAGTACCGCCCCCTCTCTTGTAGGACTTTCTACATGTTGGCTCAAAAAGCTCTCCTGGATGCACTTTAAGAATTCTGCACCCTCTAAGCCTTTCACACTCTGACTATCCCAATTAATATTGGGGAAGTTGAAATCCCCCACTATTATTACCCTATTATTTTCGCACTTCTCTGAGATTTGCCTACATATCTGTTCCTCTCTCTCCCCCTGACTGTTCGGGGGCCTATAGTACACTCCCAGCAAAGTGCTTGCCCCCTTTTTGTTTTTAAGTTCTACCCATATGGCCTCATTAGAGGAACCTGCTAATATATCATCCCTCCTTCCAGCAGTAATTGATTCCTTAATTAATATTGCAACACCCCCTCCCCTTTTACAGCCCCTCTGTCTCGCCTGAAGATTCTGTACCCCGGAATATTGAGCTGCCAGTCCTGACCCTCCCTCAACCATGTCTCCGTGATAGCAACAATATCGTACTCCCATGTGTTCAGCAACAACTTCAGTTCATCCACCTTATTTGCAAGACTCCTTGCATTAAAATAAATGCTTTCCAGCCTTGCCATATACCCTTTTGTCTTCGTATATTTGCTCTGCCTTCCCAGCTGACTTGTTTTTTCCTCTGTATTTGGCTGTAAATCACCCCCTACTATAGTTCCACTCTGTATCCCATCCCCCTGCCAAGTTAGTTTAAACCCCCCCAACAGTGCTAGCAAACCTTCCCGCAAGGATATTGGTCCCCCTCTGGTTCAGGTGTAAACCGTCCGACTTGTACAAGTCCCACCTTTTCCAGAAGCAGACCCAGTGATCCAGGAAACTAAAGCCCTCCCTCCTGCACCATCCCTTTAGCCACGCATTCATCTGTTCTATCTTCCTATTCCTATGCTCACTAGCACGTGGCACCGGGAGTAATCCAGAGATTACAACCTTTGAGGTCCTGCTCTTTAATCTTCCACCTAGCTCCTTAAATTCTTGCTGCAGGACCTCATCCCTCTTTTTACCTATGTCGTTGGTACCAATGTGGACCACGACCTCTGGCTGTTCACCCTCCCCCTCCAGAATGCCCTGCAGCCGCTCAGTGACATCCTTGACCCTGGCACCAGGGAGGCAACAAACCATCCTGGATTCACGTCTATGGCCACAGAAACGCCTATCTGTCCTTCTCCTCTATACCAAGTTTCCTGTAAAATGATAATATCCAGATCTTTAGTTTCATCTGTGAACTCTGGGGTCCTACTCTTCACGTCGAGCATCGAAGAGCGTAGACCTTGGATATTCCAGGTTGAAATATATAAGGATTTCATGTTAAGTTTGATCTTTTACTATGATATGTTAAAGAATGATATGTGTTTGTTGTGTCTAAATGGGGGGAAAAAAAGGTCATCTCAATTGTCTATAAATGCTAATACTACTTGGTTACAATTCTTTCTAGTAATTAGTCCTTGATTTTTTTAATTTTTTTTTTTCTTTTCTGATCCGTAAGGCGGAAGTAGATGCTGCTACATGTCTGCTTAGTGTCTCTTAATGGATTGTCTCTGCCTGAGGTATTGCGTACTCCCTGTGCATCTCTCCCTCTGTCTGGCTGGGAGCGGTCCTGTTCCCCTGTAGGACAGGAGTGGTGCAGGTCTGATGTTGTTGTGCCCCCCCCTCAATCCCCCCCCCCCTCAATCCCCCCCCCCTCAATCCCCCCCCCCTCAATCCCCCCCCCTCAATCCCCCCCCCCTCAATCCCCCCCCCCCTCAATCCCCCCCCTCTCAATCCCCCCCCTCTCAATCCCCCCCCTCTCAATCCCCCCCCCTCTCAATCCCCCCCCCTCTCAATCCCCCCCCTCTCAATCCCCCCCCCTCTCAATCCCCCCCCTCTCAATCCCCCCCCTCTCAATCCCCCCCCTCTCAATCCCCCCCCTCTCAATCCCCCCCCTCTCAATCCCCCCCCTCTCAATCCCCCCCCTCTCAATCCCCCCCCTCTCAATCCCCCCCCTCTCAATCCCCCCCCTCTCAATCCCCCCCCTCTCAATCCCCCCCCTCTCAATCCCCCCCTCTCAATCCCCCCCCTCTCAATCCCCCCCCCTCTCAATCCCCCCCCTCTCAATCCCCCCCCTCTCAATCCCCCCCCTCTCAATCCCCCCCCCTCTCAATCCCCCCCCCTCTCAATCCCCCCCCCTCTCAATCCCCCCCCCTCTCAATCCCCCCCCTCTCAATCCCCCCCTCTCAATCCCCCCCCCTCTCAATCTCCCCCCCTCTCAATCTTCCCCCCCCCTCTCAATCTCCCCCCCTCTCAATCCCCCCCTCAACCTCTCCCCCCCCCTCAATCTCTCCCCCCCTCAATCTCTCCCCCCCCTCTCAATCTCTCCCCCCCCTCTCAATCTCTCCCCCCCCTCTCAATCTCTCCCCCCCCTCTCAATCTCTCCCCCCCCTCTCAATCTCTCCCCCCCCTCTCAATCTCTCCCCCCCCTCTCAATCTCTCCCCCCCCTCTCAATCTCTCCCCCCCCTCTCAATCTCTCCCCCCCCTCTCAATCTCTCCCCCCCTCTCAATCTCTCCCCCCCCTCTCAATCTCTCCCCCCCCTCTCAATCTCTCCCCCCCCTCTCAATCTCTCCCCCCCCTCTCAATCTCTCCCCCCCCCTCTCAATCTCTCCCCCCCCTCTCAATCTCTCCCCCCCCTCTCAATCTCTCCCCCCCCTCTCAATCTCTCCCCCCCCTCTCAATCTCTCCCCCCCCTCTCAATCTCTCCCCCCCCTCTCAATCTCTCCCCCCCCTCTCAATCTCCCCCCCCCCATCTCAATCCCCCCCCCCCTCTCAATCATCTCCCCCCCCCCCCCCCCCCCCCCCCCCTCTCAATCCCCACCCCTCTCCCACCCCCCTTGGGACATTTTACTATGTTAAAGGTGCTGTATAAATACAAGTTCTTCTACTAAACACGCCTATTTTGTTGCACTGGTTGTAAATGCTGACATTATAAAGGCTGACACTAATTTCATAGAATCATACAACACAGAAGGAGGCCACTCAACCCATCGTGCCCATGCCGGCTCTTTGAAAGAGCTAGCCAATTAATCCTCATCTCCCCTCAGGAACTGCAGTACCCTCATTTGCAAGTGACACTTTCTGTGAAATGCTAATCCTTTATACATTGATATTTAAAGGAATACACCAGGCTTAAGGTCTTTACAATTATCATGATGTGATTTTTAAACTTGTATTTCAATCATTCTAAGTGTCTGACTATGGAAAAATATTTAGAATTTTTAAATATTTGTCATTATCCAAATGGTTTGCCATCTGTATAAAAAAAAATTGATTCTTTGCCACATAAAAGTCTGTGAAAAATATTTCTGGAAATTCTTCTCTGCGGCTTGAATCTCCAACCTGGAGATGCTTGAAGATTGACGTGAGGTTGGAGGGTGGGGAGAGCTGGGATTGGTGGTCGGAAGCTGAGCCCTGGGGGTCTCAGTTGGCGGGAAGTTACTTGATGAAGCCATCCACACATTTGAGCAATTTTCAGATGCTTTAGTCAAAACATTTGAATTGTTTAAAATGTTGAATTAGTAATTAACTTGGACATATTCCTTTGTGATCTTTAAACAATGTGGATACTGTAATTAACTGACCGTATAAAGTGCACACAGCTGGATACTCCAGGGCAATGCAACATTTTAATCGAGGTTGCATTATGGAGGAATGTTCATGGGGAGCGATGAGGGGAGTTGGGTAAATCCAGCTGGTGCTTATTTTAACACATAATGGTTTGAACCAATTTCCGGCTTTAGGTACAGATCGCTGGGAATGGGCAAACATACATTCGAGTGGCCAATTGCCAGACGGTGAGGATGAAGGAAGAGAAGGAGGTTTTGGAACATTTTGCTGGTGTTTTCACTATGATGAATCCTTTGACATTTAAAGAGATATTTCAAACAACTGTACCATACATGGTTGAAAGGATTTCGAAGAATTATGCACTTCAGGTGACCGCTGTTTTCATGTGCTTTTTTTTTAATGAAGTCAGTATAAGTGATGCATCAACTACTACCATGTAAGGAGTTTTTTTTCCCAGTAAAGTGGAAAGAATTGAAGCTGAAACAAAAGCAAACTACTGCAGATGCTGGAAATCTGAAATATAAACCGAAAATGCTGGAAACACTCAGCAGGTCAGGCAGCATCTGTGGAGATTGAAACAGAGTTAACGTTTCAGGTCAATGACCTTTCGCCTATATTTAAATAATTTAAACCTATATAGTTTTGACAAGAATTTGCTGGAATTAATTTTTTTAAGTGCTAAGAGGATCTTGATCTTGGAGCTTTTTAACCCAGGAGCTCGAGGTAGTTCCAACCCCCTGACAGATGCAGGTAATTTCAGGCCCCATGATGTGGCTGGGTTTGTACATTTTCGGTTCATACACTGAGATACTGAAACAAGTCCTAATATTACAGTGGAGCCTCAATATTTGGAAGTCCCAAGGGGGACCAGTGGAAAAACTTTGATGTACTGAGACTTTGATGGTCTCACTCGCCCGCTCTTTCCCCATAGCCCTGAAATTGTTTTCTTTTTAAGTACATATCCGATTCCCTTCATCAGTTATCTTCTGACTAGGCCTATATTCCCTAGAGTTTAGAAGAATCAGAGATTATCTCATTGAAACGTATAAAATTTTTGAGGGGCTTGACAGGGTAGATGCTGGGAGGATGTTTCCTCTGATTGGGGAGAATCGAACTACGGGTCATAGTCTCAGGATAAGGGGTTGACCATTTAGGACTGAGCTGAGGAGAAATTTCTTCAAGGTGTTGTGAATCAGTGGAATTCTCTACCCCAGAGGGCTGTGGATGCTCAGTGGTTGTGTATATTCAAGACAGAGATTGATAGATTTTTGGAACTATGGGGATCGGGTGGGAAGGTGGAGTTGAGGTCGATGATAAGCCATGATCTTATTGAATGGCGGAGCAGGCTCGAGGGGCCGAATGGCCTACTCCTGCTCCTAATTCTTATGTTCTTGCGTTATCATCAGTGTTTGAGGATTTTTTTTTTAATTGCAGTTGTGTGATTGACTGACTGGTAGTGCCACATGCTAAAATTGTTTTATAATTTCCCTATTTTGTTTTCCCCCAGTACTCATTGTGGACAATGATGGGGTGTACCAGAACTAAATGGGCCAAGGTCAAGGTTAAACGACCTAAAGTGAATCATTAGCCACCGTTGTACAGGACAGTCTGAGTTTTGCTGTCTGTGCTGGGTGTTGTTTTTCTTGAGGCTCCATTGACTTCGACCTGTGTAACTAACCCCATCTCGGCACTGACCAATGTGATATGGTCTGCTGCTAAATTTCCCGGTGCTGTCGGCTTGCTCATTAAATGGTGTGCAGAGCGTGTTCTGTGCTGCTCTGCACTGGTTGTTTAAAGTTAATCAGAATTGTGTGTATTTTTATATTTTGACAGATGCTGCTTTCTGAGGTCCTAAAATTCATCATTGTTTTTTGTTAACTGTACTTTTGATTCATTGTCTGCTACAGATTGTGGCCAACTCATTTTTGGCGAACCCTTCTACCTCAGCTCTGTTTGCTACAATTCTGGTGGAATATCTTCTAGACCGGCTTCCAGAAATGGGCTCCAACGTTGAGCTCTCCAATCTCTATCTCAAGCTATTCAAGCTGGTGTTTGGCTCTGTCTCTCTGTTCGCTGCCGAAAATGAACAGATGCTGAAGGTAAGGTTGGGGGGTTGGGATCGTAAATTCTCTCACTTGTACGGGCGGTGCTCGGCGAGTGTAGTGTTTTCACAATACGAGGCTAGTGTTCAAGTAAAAACACTGCAGATTTTATGACTGCTTTAATGCAGAGGTAGTGCAGCTGATGGGGTGAGATGAAGAGGGGTGGGAGGAGGCTCACGTGGAGCATAAACGCCAGCATAGACCAGTGGGCTGAATGGCCTGTTTCTGTGCTGTAGGCTTTGTGTAATTCTAGTGCTTGGGAAAGAAGCTGGCAGAACCGTAGCACGAATTCAGCAGCACCTGGGCTGAAAGGAACAGCTCTTGGTTTCATTTTGATTTTGAAATCTCCCCAAATCCTGGGCCAGTCAGGTCCGAATAAACAAATAAGAATCCAGTTGGTGTCTGGCTTTCAGCTCATGATTGCTGTTGGGTTAAGCCTCCTGACAAATGAAAGGTTCCTCTTCCAGATGCTTAAATAACTTCTTTTGTTGGATTGCTTCAGTTCTCAAACCATCCAAGTATTCTTTCAATGTTTTTAAACTCTGAGTGCAGTTAGAAGAATGAAGAAATAAAGTAACCCTTTGCACTGCTTGTGTTGCAGGTGCTGGGAGTGATATGCGAGAAAGAACTCTCTTTATATAGGAACAGCAGTAGGCAATTTAGCCCGAACCGCCATTCAATGAGATACTGGCTGATCTGTGACCTAACTCCATATACCTACATTTGCCCCATATCACTTAATACCTGTGGTCAACGGAAATCTATCAATTTCCGATTTAAAATTGACAGTTGACTCAGCATCATTTGCCGTTTGCAGAAGAGAGTTCCAAACTTCTACCACCCTTTGTGTGTAGAAGTGTTTTCTAACTTCAATCCTGAAAAGTCTGGCTCTAATTTTTAGACTATGTCCCCTAGTCCTGGACTCCCCATCCAGTGGAAATAGTTTTTTTTTATCCATTCATGGGATGTGGGCATCACTGGCAAAGCCAGCATTTATTGCCCATTCCTAATTGCCCTTGAGAAGGTGGTGAGCTGCTGCCTTGAACCGCTGCAGTCCGTGTGGTGAATATACTCCCACAGTGCTGTTAGGGAGGGAGTTCCAGGATTTTGACCCAGCAACGATGAAGGAATGGCAATATATTTCCAAGTCAGGATGGTGTGTGTGACTTGGAGGCGAATTGAAGGCGATGGTGTTCCCATGCGCCTGCTGCCCTTGTCCTAGGTGGTAGAGGTCACGGGTTTGGGAGATGCTGCCAAAGAAGTCTTGGCGAGTTGCTGCAGTGCATCTTGTAGATGGTACACACTGTAGCCACGGTATGCCGGTGATGGAGGGAGTGAATGTTTAAGGTGGTGGATGGGGTGCCAATCAAGCGGGCTGCTTTGTCTTGGATGGTGTTGAGCTTCTTGAGTGTTGTTGGAGCTGCACTCACCCAGACAAGTGAAGAGTATTCCATCACACTCCTGATTTGTGCCTTGTAGATGGTGGAGAGGCTTTGGGGCGTCAGGAGATGAGTCACTCGCCCAGTTTCTCTCTCTCTACCATATCGGTTCCCCTCAATAGCTTGAAAACTTGGATCAAATCACCTCTTAATCTTCTAAATTCCAGGGAATACGACCCTAGTTTGTGTAAAATCTCCTTTTAATTTAACCCTTGGAGTCCAGGTATCATTCCAGTAAATAGATTTAGTGCCTTATCAGCTCCTCAGTATCCCAGAGCTCTTCACAAACAGCCAGTCACGGTTGTTATGTGGGCAAATCTGGGTTTTTAGTTGTTTTCCTCCTTCCTCCCCTTCCAGTAATTACCCTAATTTCTTCTTATAGTTCAAAACCCTTGTATGATTTTTGCAATGTCTTTGTGTGTGGAAATATATTAGATTTTGACTGATGGAAATGATGTGACGGTTTTGAAATGTGGCTTTTCTTGGTGATTAATGGTTTAACATGTAATTTTGCTCTGTGAAGGTCACTTTAAAACATATTAAAAAAAAAAAAAAAAAAACTCGATTCCTTTGTTCTCCCCTGTCAGAAAATTCAAGGTCGAGTGAATTTAATGAGCTGTAACAGCAATTTAAATATTTGGATTCTTTGGCCTCTGAGTTAATGTTGCTTCTAGTTTAGGGAATGGCTGTTTAAACCTTTTATTTACTGAGTAAAGAGTCTCTAATGTGAATATGACAGCATACTCTTTAAACAAATATGTACTTAATTTTGCAATTAAACTAACTTTAACTTGGAGAGCGGCAGGCCACGTTTTCTTGAGCGATCATGTGAACTCGGGTGGGGTGGAGAGTTGTACATATTGTGATATACAAGGTATTGCCATTGTGTGCGACAGGCTGGATGGACCAGAGGGTCCTTTCCTGTCCGCCATTGTTCATATGATTTAGTTACTTCATTATTCACTGGTGTTCCCTGCACTGTATAATCTTCACGTCAGGCTCTTTACAAGTTGCCATTTCAGTAGTTCAGAGTTCAGATTTATCTTCCTTTTATATAAATTAAGTTTTAAAAAAAAAACATGAATACTGGTTAAGCGTACTGATTTCTGCAAGAGATCGCATTTCTTGCTGTTAGTTGAACGCAGAATATGAATGCTTCAGATCAGGTGTATCTCAGTTTCTTGTGAACCGACTGTTTAGGCTGGCATGACCGTTGACATAGGTTGTGAAGTCCGATGCCAACTGCTTTAGACAACCAAATGACAATTGGATAATTGAGTCGGGGCTTTGAGGCTTTTTTCACTAGAAGGAGGAAGAGGGAGGTTAGATTTATGTTCCCCGCACAAAGCATTATCAGAACTTGGGATGCTTTACCGCAAGTAGCTGTTGAGACATAAACCATAGCCTCACTTAAAAGGGAATTGGACGAGCATTCAAAGACTAGAAAAGGAATACAGAGGAAGGGGCAGGGAAATGGGATTGGAGTATATAACTCCAGTGGAAGAGCGGAGACTGATGCAAAGTGCTGAATGCCCTCTTGTGCTATGATTTCTATGCTCAAGTCACTTTTAACCAATCGCACATTGCAACATTGATTCTGAATAGAAGTGTTTCACCCTGATGTTTAGTTATTTGAACTTGGATATGTGCAGTCGCTGTGGAGATCTTACATTTTATATAGAAAGAAGATCTTACATTTTCTATGGTGCCTATCATGACCTCAGGACATCCCAAAGTACTTTACAGCTAATTAAGTACTTTTGAAGTGTAGTCACTGTTGTAGGAAACACGGCAGGCAATTGCGCACAGCAAGCTCCCACAAACAACAATGAGAGATAAATATTGGCAAGGACACGGGAGAACTCCCGTGCTCTTCTTTGAAATAGTGCTGTGGGATCTTTTACATCTACCTGAAAGGGCAGATGGGGACTTCTGTTTAACATCCCATGGTTTTTGGGTAGGGTAGAGAGTGTATCTACTGTGATAAACAAGGTATCAGAATTGTGTGGGTCAGGCTGGGTGGACCAGATGGGGACCTCTGTTTGACATCCCATGGTTTTTGGGTGGGGTAGAGAGTGTATATATTGTGATAAACAAGGTATCAGAATTGTGTGGGACAGGCTGGATGGACCAGAAGGTTCATTGTTCGTATGTCTGAAAAGATGGCACCTCCGACAGTGCAGCACCCCCTCAGTACTGGCACTGGGAGTGTCAGCCTAGATTTTATGCTCAAGTCTCTGGAGTGGGACTTGAACCCACAACCTCCTAACTCAGAGAGTGCAACCCACTGAACCACAGCTGACACCAATCCCAAACTGGAAACCCTCTAACACCAAATTTCATTGTATTTTAGCCACATCTGCACAAGATTGTGAACAGTTCTATGGAGCTGGCTCAGACGGCCAAGGAGCCGTATAACTACTTTCTATTGCTTCGAGCCCTTTTCCGATCCATTGGAGGTGGCAGCCATGATCTCCTATATCAGGAGTTTCTCCCATTACTGCCTAACTTGCTGCAAGGTAAGAACACAATTACATTAGCTTCTGACTGTTCAACTGACAAAATAACCCCAGGTTCAATCAATATATTTCAAGATTTGGTAAAATGTATTGTGCACTTAATTGAAGTGAACATTAGCTAACGCAGGTTCCTTATTGAAGATAATTCCCTTGAGTCCTAAATCTGCTTTGTAGCTTACCACTAAGGGACTGAAAATGGATCACTTAAAAGTGGATTTTCTATAAGTTGTAATGCATAGAACCAGGGTATTTCCTGATTCAGTATTTATAAATCAAATGGGTATATTTTTATTTATTTCACTATTCAGAGCATTAATTTTTTTAATTGCAGCATTGTATAAGTTTAGCAAGCTAAATATTCAAGGTGAAAAAGCATTGGCTTTTTATATGCACAGGATAAATATCTCGACAACTATTGAGAATAAAATAAGTAACAGAGTAGTAGATGTAGTTGCTGCCATACTTAAGTTGTTTTTGTTGCAGGGCTGAATATGCTGCAGAGTGGCCTGCATAAACAGCACATGAAAGATCTCTTCGTCGAGCTGTGTTTAACTGTGCCTGTCCGACTCAGCTCCCTCTTGCCTTACCTGCCAATGCTGATGGACCCATTAGTATCTGCGCTCAATGGCTCCCAGACCCTGGTCAGTCAGGGCCTGCGGACACTGGAACTGTGCGTGGACAACCTGCAGCCCGATTTTTTGTACGATCATATCCAGCCAGTGCGAGCGGAGCTCATGCAGGTAAAACCGGGACAGTGTAATACATTAGGAGATGTGAATCTATCGAACCTTTGTTTTATGATTTGCTGTATGCTAATTGGCAAATGGATCATAGAACTATACAGCGCAGAAAGAGGCCGTTTGGCCCATTGTGCCTGTGCTGGCTCTTTGAAAGAGCTATCCAAATAGTCCTTTCCCCATAGCCCTGCAATGTTTTTCCTTTTCAAATGTTTATACAATTCCCTTTTGAAAGTATCTATTGAATCTGATTCCCTTTTAGACAGAGCATTCCAGATCATCATAGCTCACTGCTTAAAATAAAAGTTCTCCAAGTCTCCACCCCCCCTTGTTTTTTTTGCCAATCAACTTAAATCTGTGCCCTCTGGTTACTGACCCTCCTGCCAATGGAAACAGTTCCTCTTGATTGACTTTATCAAAACACTTCATAACTTTTGTACACCTATTTTGAATAATCATGAGTGGGATTAGAACAGAATAATGTACAAAGTATATGGGGTTGGAGTTCTAGATGTGAGAATGCGCAATACTTAACATAAGGTGGAAAATGTATGGATTATTTGTGTCTTGCCCTGTTGCCTGTAACTTAATTAACTCTTTTAGAACTGATTAAACTTCCAGTTGCATTTGAAATGATCAGACTAAATGCATCAAACATGAAAGATTCACAGCGGAAATAATCTGCTATTTTAGCAGTTCTGTAAAAAGCAAGTGGTTCAAATTGCATTTAACAAAAGGAAAACCCAAAATACTTCAAATCATAGTATTTCACAAATTTTAATTGGTAATTGCATTCTAGTTCTGAAAGATAAGGAAAGTGAGGTGGCTTCACTGGTGGGTTTCTGGACAAAAGTGAACAGTGAATGGTTTTGAATCTATGTCCCCAAATTGCGGTTATATAAAGATGTAATTGCACATTTATTATTGTATAAAGTTATCATTCAGTGGACAATATTCCCTCTAATTTTCTTTTTTCCTGCACGAGTCCTTTAACTTTGCTGCAGCAGCCGCGCATATGTGGGGTATCTTCCAGTGGCAGCGCTGGTGAGTGAGCTGCGCGGCTCCTCGTGATTGCAGCTGCACACCTTGGGGGGTGGGGGGGGGGGTGGTGGGAAATACTGGAAAGGAACTAGCAATCCCCCATTACTGCAGTAAACATGTTTTATGGCAGTACTGTATACTCCTGATGTGAGATGTAAAACATTTTGAATTGTCCAATAATTTGAATTAAGGAATGAAAATAACAGAGCAGAAATGGCAATTTAGAGCTTTTAACAAATGGAATCATTAGATAATTTGAATGAAAAGAATTAGATTGTAATACATTCGTGACCCAGAATAAAGTGCGAATTCTCTTTCCATTTAGAGACCAGTGAATTTGACGAGAATTACAGTTTTTGTAAAGCATGCGGAGGAGACCAATATGAAGAACATAAATTTTTTTTAGAAGCTCAAAGGACTATTGATCCCATGCGAGCACATGGCTCTCCCATAGATCAACTCTGTGTCTTGTATATACTAATCCCTTCTCTCTAAATCCAATTATCCATTTATACTGTCCTTCCCTGATGACTATTTCCATAACTCAGTTATCTTTGGGTGAAGAATTCCCTTCTTACAATGTTCCCAGTTTCAGCTCGTGTCCTCCAGTATGTCAAGCCTTCGCTGTAGTTGAGCACTTTGCCTGGATCAACTTTGTTAATTCCCTGTATAATATTGAAAACTTCAATTAGATCGCAAAGTTTCTTTTTCCAAAGAACCAGCCCAACTTTATTAACTTTTTCATGACCAGAATTTCTGATACCTACAATCATCTTTGTTCACCCCTGTAGCGTTACAAGAGGTCTCCTTACTGTGATAGGTTCTGACCATTGCTTTGTACAGGAGCGCTGCAAACTTTTCAGAGTGTCTATTTTTTTTTCTCTTTTTTTCTTTCTTTCTCTCTTTTGTTCTCACTCTGTCGCTTTCTTTTTCTCTCTCTCTCTCACTCTCTTTTTCTCTGTCTTACTCTCTTGCTCTCTGGTCAATAAACCAAATATTCAATAAATATTCATGGGATACCCAGTTTATTTCATAAATGAGGTGACTTGTCATAAATCACAACTATTTTCTACTGATGCATCCATGTGCCCCCCCCCCCCCCCCCCCAAAGCCACTAGTCAAACAGGAGAGGCTGTGGGAGATGAGAGAAATGGTGTCACAAGTGGAACTGTGCGACAGTTGAATCTTGCTCTGATATTTTTGGTAATGCTGCTTGCTGTTGTAATTTTTATAGTCTTGTGTTTGCTGTTCAGAATCACAAACTCCTGAGCTTCAAAAAGAATTAAAAGCCATCAAAGTACATGGGGTGCAGTAAATAATGTCGAATGGGATCAACAACATTTAATTTGCAGCACTGCACTGCTGTTCAAATCTTTGGCTGTGTTGTAATTGCACCTGAAGAGTTATTTGGAGGAAAATACTGGGCGCATTTGTGAAGAATAATTTGAGTATGATGGAAGCTTTTCCAATTTAGGAAGGTTCCTATTTATTTTTTCTGGGGGAGGAATGTTGGGTTCAGGAGTCCAGGCTAATACATTCTAATCAAGAGCTTAGGCTAGGCTATGTGTACAGTAGAACTGCTAACACTCAAATGTACTATTTAACGATATTGGTTAGTTACCGATCTACAACTTCACGAACTTTCAGTGAGAGCGAACGATAAATTGGACCTTGGAGTGAGGAAAAAAGGCCGTTTGCCCCCGAACACACACACACACTTCCACAACTATATACAAAGTGCTTTATCAAAGCTGCACCCGATTTACTTCATCTCCTAAGAAAAAGTTCAGCAGCGTTTTTCCTTTCCTGCTCTCTCTCCCCCACCCCCTCCCTCCCCCAACTTCTCACAATTCTGAATACCTAGCCAACATTTAATCCTCCTGGGCTTCTTCATTATTGCATAGAATTACATAAAATCTACAGCACAGAAACAGGCCATTTGGCCCAACTGGTCCGTGCCGGTGTTTATGCTCCACACGAGCCTCCTCCCACCCCTCTTCATCCAACCCTATCAGCGTATCCTCCTATTCCTTTCTCCCTCATGTGTTTATCTAGCCTCCCTTTATTATGATCATTCTATGGCCCCACCAATTCAAGTAACAGCATGTTTCATACAGCAATTGGTTAAATATGCAGTTCCTAAACAGCTTTTCTTTTTAAAGATGTTAATTTACTTGCCGTTTGGTTGGGAGACTATTCCACATGCCCAGGACACTTTTTTGGGGGTGGGGTGGGGGGGGCAGTTAATTTACTTCTAATCTCCAGTTATATTTCCTGAGGCTTGACAACTTTTGCACTGGTGTCCCTTGCTTGTGTGCTCACAATCCAATCAAATAACCTGCTTGCACCTACATTATTCATTCCTCGGGGCATTTTAAAACCTGGATCCTTTTTTTGCGCGGAGTTAGGATCTGGAAGGCACTGCCTGAAAGGGCGGTGGAAGCAGATTCAATAGTAAATTTCAAAAGGGAATTGGATAAATACTTGAAGGGGTGAAAATTGCAGGGCAATGGGGAAAGAGCAGGGGAGTGGGACTATTCGGAGAGCTCTTTCAAGAGCCCGCACCTGGCACGATGGGCCGAACGGCCTCCTTCTGTGCTGTATCATTCTATGATTCTACGTCTCCCCTCTGTCTTCTGTTCTCCAATGATGGTGCATAGTATTTGGGGTGTTTTTTCATAGTTTAGAGTGGGGTAACCAGGCTTTCTTGATGCACGTAGGATCATCACAGGCCTAGTGTACAAGTTTAAATCTGCACTCCTCATTTGCATATATTAATGTATCTTGGTGCCCTGCTTTACGAATTATCCAACAAAATGCCAACAACAGATATTCCAAACTTTCAGGCCCACAAACTGAGAGTGCACATAGGATTGAGCTGCTTGGGGTTTGGGGGCCATAAGTGACCCGGGACCTCATTTTATGCGCAGCCCGATTTAGCATACCAGGCCCCACAACCATCCTGACCTGTAAACATCTGACATGATTCTCTGACTATATAAGCTGTGTCTTTATGCATTTCTCCACTTCACCTGAAGAAGGAGCAGCGCTCCGAAAGCTTGTGATTTCAAATAAAGCTGTTGGACTATAACCTGGTGTTGTGTGACTTCTTACATTTGTCCACCCCAGTCCAACTCCGGCAGCTCCACATCCTGACCAGTAATATTTCTCTCTATTGTGTCGTTGTTCCTCTAACAGTTGATCAAATGCCAGGCTGCACAAGCTGCAGCTGCAACAAATACTTAAATTATACATTACTATAGAGAATGCTGATTTTTAAAATGTTTTTTGGGCAGGCTTTATGGCGCACCTTGCGTAACCCGGCAGACAGTATCTCCCATGTGGCCTATCGTGTGCTGGGCAAGTTTGGTGGCAGCAACCGGAAGATGCTGAAGGAGTCCCAGAAGCTGCAGTATGTTGTCACCGAGGTACAGGGACCAAGCATTACAGCTGAGTTTTCAGACTGTAAGGCGTCTATTCAGCTTCCTATGGAGAAGGTGAGGCTCATGCACTCTCTTACTAGCAGAAAATGTTTGGCTTGTGCATCACTAGTTTTTTTGTGTTCGTCAAGGTGAGGGGCATACTAGAGATCGGAACACTTACTAATTGATGGTCAGCCGTGGCTCAGTGGGTAGCAGCTCGCCTCCGAGTCAGAAGGTCGTGGGTTCATGTCCCACTCCAGAGACTTGAGCACAAAATCCAGGCTAACAATCCCAGTGTGGTACCGAGGGAGTGCTGCACTGTCAGAGGTGCCGTCCTTCGGATGCAATGTTAAAGCGAGGCCCCGTCTGCCCCCTCAGGTGGATGTAAAAGATTCCACTGACACTATTGGAAGAAGAGCAGGGGAGTTCTCCCCAGTGTCCTGGCCAATATTTATCCCTCAACCAACATCACTAAAACAGATTATCTGGTTGTTATCACGTTGCTGTTTGGGAGCTTGCTGTGCTCAACTTGACTGCCTTATTAATAAACCTGAAGCAATGCCATTTACCATTAGGCTCGTGTGGAACATAAACACCAGCATGGACCCGTTGAGCCAAATGGCCGGTTTCTGTGCTGTACATTCTATGTAATTTTATTTTCTTCTCTGTAATCTTGCCACATTGATGCCAGCCACTTGATGGCACTGTATAAACAGCAGTATATTGCAGTTTTGTTTGAGTGCAGCCTTATGTATTCAGTATCAAGTCATTACAGTGCCACAATGTGGCAAGAACTGGGTACTGTAATAGTATCAGGAAGCATCCTATCCCACTGGGTTTGTAAGGAAAATGCATCCCCCAATCTTAGCTGTGGTATTATACGTGTTGCCTAATAAAAGGGAAAATAAAAGAACTTGCATTTATATATAGCGCCTTTCACATCCATGGGACATCCCAAAGTGCTTTTGTAGTCACTGTTGTAATATAGGAAACGCAGCAGCCAGTTGTGAGCGCACAGCACAGCAAGCTCTCACAAACAGTGCTAATGACCAGATCATCTGTTATAGCTGATGTTTGAGGGATAAATATTGGCCAGGACACTGGGGAGAATTCCCCTGCTCTTCTTCAAAATAGTGCCGTGGGATCTTTTATGATCACTTGAGAGGGCAGACGGGGCCTCGGTTTAATGTCTCATCCAAAAGACAGCAGCTCTGACAGTGCAGCACTCCCTCAGTACAGCACTGTGAGCGTCGGCCTGCATTATGTGCTCTAGGCATGGGACCTGAACCCACGACCTTCTGACTCCGAGGTGAGGGTGCTACCCACTGAGCCAGAGCTGACACCTAATAGAGGCTGGTTGCTTGTCCGCGAAACAGAGGGAATGAGCCGACTCTGCCTGTTCCCCTTGTGACCTGTCGGAGCAGTATTTCCAGAGATCTCTGGGACAAGTGGAGGCATGGCTTGTGGAGATCGAGGGGCTAAAAACCTAAGTATCTTTGTAGTAAAACTGCAATAAAATCCAGTGGGCCTGCAACATTGAATCATAGAATGGTTACAGCACAGAAGGAGTCTTCGTTAGAAGGGTCATCGACCTGAAACCTTAACTCTGCTTCTCTCTCCACAGATGCTGCTGAGTATTTCCAGCATTTTCTGTTTGTATTTCAGGTTTCCAGCATCCGCAATATTTTGCTTTTGTATTTGTTTGCAGGGAACCCGTTTGTCTCCTAATTGTAAGATCGTAACAAAAAAAAATTGGAGTGACGTTAAAATCTATTCTTAATGCACCTCAACACCTTTACTTGTTTGACATCGAACATTCCCCTTCCCCCCCCCCCTCCTTTTTCTCTCTTTCGCCCCCCCCCCCCCCCCCCCAAAAAAAAAAGACGTTGTGCATTTTGATGCTGCCAATTCTGCCTCTGGTTTCACTCCAACATTTCGGGCTCTCCGTGATTTACATTGCCGCACAATTCCAATTCTTGAAAATATTAAATAAACCCATAACCTGTTACTACTTCATTTTAAGATAATTACTGCTTCACCCTTCAAACTGAAAGCTCCCACCAAAAAGTATGCTAAAAACGAATGCAATTAAAAGATTAGAAATGATGTCACAGCTGTGGGGCGATTATTATAATTTATTCAAATTCATCAATCACTTAACTGTAAAATAGACAACAGGTTTTGTAGGAATTGTATTATTAAATGAATGAACTGTGTAGTTGATGAATCGCAAAGGCTCGTGTGAAGCATTTAAACCTAAATAACGATTCCATTTAAGCTCCAGAAGTTGTTTTTCCCCCTCCCAACCCTCCTTCCTCTCCTGCAGGCAGTGATTTTTTTTGGCGGGCTTTGGCGCCAAGTTGTTGTCCTTATCCAGATGTTCATGCTTCATGCACGATTCCCCGACGGTGAGTATCGACTGGCTATTTGACCACGGGGTTTGTCGCAACCAGCCCCAATCCCGGTCTTACCAGCTGTTCATGCACATGTGTTTCCAGCAGGGCTCAGCGGACAGTGAGGAGCAGGAGCCTTCGCTAGTTGGTTTGTTTACCCTCTAATCGGGTGGTGGCTAGGCCAGTCATGCCTGTCCTGTGGCTCTGGCTCTGATCAGCTTACTCAGTACAAATGACCTAATATAACGCGCCACCTTTCTAACTATGTTCTTGGGAGTTTGACTGTTTAAACAAAAAAGCACACAATGAATATAGTTATTTTACTGTTGGAAAGAAAGACTTGCATTTATATATCTCCTTCAGGACATCCCAAAGTGCTTTACAGCCAATGAAGTAGTTATTTGAAGTGTAGTCACTGCTGTAATGTAGATTTATATTGCTGTGAAGGGCTGCTGTGGTGGGCTTGGGGTTTTTAGAATCATAGGACTTGCCATTTTGCAGCTTTCAAAAACTAATTAACCGCAAGGTTCTCGAATGTGTTTTGCTGATGTGTTCAGCGCCAGAGCAAACATTTTGAGGAGCCAGTACATATCAGGCCAGTACATATATTAAGATTATATCCGTACTAATATTTATCTGAAAAGTTAATTCTGTGTACTTGTACTGTGCACTTTATTAACTTAATGTACGAGTGGGTGAAGGGAAACGACACTCCCTCACTTCTGTAACCAGGGAGAATGTAAATCACCAGTGACGGTCAAGTGTTTTCAATGATTGCAAAAATATTTTTTATTCAAACTTTTGTGAAGATTTAGCAGCTAATACACTTGATGGGTTTTTCAGTTGTACATTAACCTGATTCTAAATGTTGGCATTTAAAATGTTTAGGTAATGAATAGGGTTTCTGGTTTTTTTTGGCGGGGGGGGGGTTTAAATCGCTAGAATCCATTTTGGATTCCCACCCTTCCTCTGGACTGCAGAATGCTTGTGATCATTGTTTTATTCAAAAACACACATTAAGAAGCTAAATGCAATATCATTTGTTAACGTAATTCTAACCACACAGTTAGCCCCCGTGAGAAACTTCGGCAGAATAAAAACCAATTCAGTCGAATAAAAGCTGACTACTTCACCCAGAAATGGAATTCAAGCGTCCATCTCCAACTGTCCACTCCACTTTCTTCCCTGACGTCCTGCTCCTCAGTACTCTCTTATTTTAATGCAATGCTCTCTAGCCTTTTTACACACCGTGAGTCTGGTACTTGGTGTTTGTGGTTGACATTTGATTTTATTTATAATGATGTAGAAGAAAGAAATGGTTAAAGCACCAAAAACCCAGCCCCCCACCACCCACCGAAAAAAGACAGAAACTGTAATATTGTAATACTGCAGTACATATTATTTCATTTTTGTATACAGGGAATACATGTTCAGTTTGGAAAGCTGATTTAGAATTTCTCATTTTCTATTCCACTGGCAAGCTTTATGAGTTGAAGGGATGATTGAAAGTACTGCTCCTTGTAAATTGCTGTAATAAAATGTGTGGCATTCATGAACAGAATTTTAAAAAAGACATCTGTATTTACAATGTTTGAACCTTGCAATTTTAACGCAGTTGTAGATGGAAAAAGCCTAACCCATAAACATTGAGTTGATGCTCGCAAAGCAGTCATTTTCAGTTAGTGATCATATTCTGTTTGCGCTTATAAAAAAAAAAAAAAAAAAATATATAAATGCTCTGCCTCACACGAGACCTGTTGCAGTTTGAAGGAATATTTACGATGTACAGAGTTTTTTTGGGTTAATAAATGTATATTTTCCATTTTTTACTGCATTAACGAGAGGTTGCACCTCAGTGGTCCGTAGATAGGACTTGGTTGTGTCATGAGACCTTGATGGGCTTTCATTAAAGTTGATGATTGAGTCTAATGGCTGAGGCTAGAAACGGGAGTCTAAAATATTTTCCTTTCCTCTTGGGCAAACCGTGCACCTTTTTAATAGCAGGGACACCTCCAAAGGTCACCTTTATCTGCTTAATTTCATATTAACTGTCTAATGTATAGGTGACTTGGTTTTCAGTTTACAGCCACTTGCATCATGAAATTTCTCATTTTATGCCCTCCTAAGTGAATTTTCCATTGCAGTTGCATTGAGGCACGGCAGAATACTTGGCTGTTCTCTCTGATCTGTCGTGGAGTTTTGGAATTGTTCTACTTGTGGTGTTTGTTTTTTAAAGATTATGTGTTACAGATGGTGTTTTCCATGCAGCAAGTCAAATCTCTGGACATGGCACGCCAACCTGTGTCAAATTACAATAGTCTAGTGCATAATATATTGATTAAAACACCATTTGGAGTTTATACTGATCTCTCTCTCTCTCTCTCTCTCCATTTAGGTTTGTTGTAAAACAGCCCGGGAATGAGTTATTGGAGGTGTCTCGGGAGTGTTAAAGGGAACAGAGCACTTATAGTGGGCCTTTTATAAAAAAAAAACTAAAAAAAAAAAAAACTAGTTCTTTACTGCTGGTAATGTAAACTAAATACTGAGGCGTGAGCCGCGATAGGTAGGATTGATCCCACTGTGGGAGTGGGTTCTAGACAGTTGTGTGTTCAGTTCTGTCAGTCACAAGGTAAATTACATATATAGTGGCGTACCACAAAAGACAATCCTTGAGTGTCTCCTTTATTACTGTTAAAGATATTATTCCACTACAATTTAATTGGGAGACCATCTCAGTTTTAAACAATTGAAAACAGTCCTTTGCTTGAGTTAATTATCATTTTTATGGTCAACTTTATGGATAAATTTATGATTTGTTTAGAATGGCTACATATTCAAGGGTGAATATCTGCATGTGTGCTTGCAGTTTTGTAAATGGGGATTTTGTTTCATCAAGTTGGATTGTGGTGCAGCCTGGACACTTTAGGACTGAATCATTTGGCTCGAGCAGTATTATTTTTTCCAAGAGGGTTATTATTTGTAACTGTTTTGGTAGATTATTCAGCTTGGTCGAGCTACTTTAACTTTCACGTCTTAATTGGTCTCTGGAGCAAAAAGACGATCTGTTATTGTCCTTGCCATTCAACTAACTGCAAAAGATGCAAAGGTTTTTCGACATTAAAAATAAGGAAGTAGAACGATAACTTGTGATTGTCACGGAATTGGCCATTAACACTTTGAAATGGCTTTCCTACATTTCAACAGGACCAGCTTTGTAATATATCTGGGAAGGAAAACTTTATATAAAGACTAGACAAATCAACTGTGCATGCCTCTATTTAAAAAAAGATGTTTGAAAAGAAAACAATAAATGCAGGATGAATACGTTGCTATCACAAATGTGACCGATTCAATCTTCGTCGCGATGGAGGTTTATTCAAGAGAGAATTTTATCCTGCCGGAGCAGTGTGTTAATTAACTAGATGTGTTGCTCCAGGTTTTTGCCACAGCTGAGTTCCAAAACAGCGGTGATAAAACTCCTTGATATTTTTACTGTACCTTATTGTGTAAGTAGAGTAATAGCAAGCCGCTGCCTTGTTCATGGCAGATGCAGTGCACCAGTTTGGCAATTTGCTAAGGGTGTCTGTTCTTGTTGTGTAATTATATGCAGGACAGTACATCAAATTAAGCAGGCCTTCATGTTTTGAATGCAGTTTAAATGTATTGTATACATCTTATAATTCTGCAGGTATTTTTATGAAGTTTCAGTGATGCACAAGAGAAGACTTTTAAACGGTTTAGATTTTGCGTGTAAAAGCTATTTTGTTTTTGATTTTAGGCGATTGAAACCGCGTTGGATTGTCTGAAGAGTGCCAACACAGAGCCATATTATCGCCGCCAGGCTTGGGAAGTTATCAAGTGCTTTTTGGTAGCAATGATGAGCTTGGATGATAACAAACATTCGCTGTACCAACTACTTGCCCATCCAAAGTACGGACAGCATAGATTCAGTTTAGTGATTGAATGCAAAAGTGGGTTCATTCCATGTATAATCTGCAGCACTAGTTTCTCTTCACACAAGAGGCTTAAAAAAAAATACAATCGGGAATTTGTTAAACGCTCTTATTTTGTGACCAGATTAATCACTTTAAAAACCTGTTTCTATTAACATCAATAATTACAATTCTGGTTTCATTCAACGTATAACGAAAGTGCATGTGCTGTACACATTAACCGAAAAAGAAAATTTTTCAGTAGGGTTTGCGCTATAAGTCTGAGCATAATTACAACTGATGTATGTCAATCATTTTGTTTATCACTCATCGTGCTTTTTGCATTTTGGGCATGTTGAATGAACAGCATATTCCAGACAATGCTCTTAAATAATATATCGATTAGCATTCTGCCAGAAAATTATACTTAAACTTAATTGTTATGATAGCTTTACTGTTCCAGCAGCTGTCTCACTATTGGGATGCTTGCAGCTGTCACTCAGTTCCTGAATGCCATTACATGCCAGAATGTTGTGCGATGACCTGGGAAATGTTGAGTGATGGAGGTCAACATTTCGCCACTCCAGTGCTAAGCGGTTGTCTTGAGTGACCGTAACACTGTATACAATCCAATGCTGCCCTCCCAATAACAAGAACTTTTAGGACTTTCCGTGAGGGAAAAAGTGCGGAAGTTGTGCCAGCAGCGATAGAAAACTGTTACTCAGCAAGCTGGGTCTAAAGTCTTCACGCATCATTTTGGAGTGTCCAAAGTGAGCATGGCTGCATCGTAAATACTGGGACCATCTCCAGATTTGGGAGATGGTTATTGCATTACTAAAGTACCAAAATAAAGTTTAGCTTCAATTTAAATTTGTGTAAGCGAAGACTTACAAATAGAATTGATGCAGCGCCTTCCGTGAAAGGTTTGGTTACATATTAGGATGCAAATCATTATTTGGTCAAACTGTTGATTGGAAATAAAACAAATCATATTGGCTTACACTTCAATAATTTCCGGATGCTGTGGTTGCTATTTTTTTAAACATTAACTACTCAAATGAAAAAGCCAAGTCAACTTCTCTTATTGTAAGGCCTCTAATTTTAGAATAATTTGCTATCAGAAGCAACCTCCTTGAATTAACAAGTTAACCCAACAAGCAGCTGAGCCATACAGACCGAGAAGGTCTATGCTGATTTTAGCCAGGGAAGGTGATGGGACACTACAATCGGTCTCTGCACCCTTGGTATAGGGAGGGAAACCACTCTGATTCTACTGCTCCTGATGGCTAACTAGGAGCTGCTTGTTGGACGTGTGCAGATATTCGGTGCGGGTGGGAAATTGGCTCGGCCGCGAGGCCTCTCTGGTTGAATAACCCGCCAGCACTTGCTGTCAAAGTTTGTCTGTGAGCCACTGGCACTCGGCTGAGGTACTGCAGGCTAGTGCCTACTGAAACGTAACAAAGCGCTTGAGGGAAGGGGGTCTAAAATTGGCAAGAGGAAAAAAAATCTCAATAAAGGTGATGCTGATCTCTATCAAGTGATAAGGGCAGCAGCATAAGCATTTCTCCATCTTGCTGTAATAGCTCTTTTTGTCTGCCAAATTGATTAATATTTCAGCCTTTCAAATCCAAATGAAATGACTTGAGCACAGCGCACTGTAAACATTGAAACGTCACTCAATAATCGCATTTGGTTGTCAGTGCATGTACCATTTGGAACACATTTGCCTTATTTGCAGCAGCTGGCCCTAAATAGCTGTGATGAAATTGAACCATCCATCTTATTTGTGGTCAGTTGCTGACAGTATTAAAATGGAGTAATTGAATTGGGTCAGCTCTATCAAAATGTAAAAGAAACTCTTCTACCCGCTGTGCGATTTTCATGGTTGATTTGTTGATGATGTAGTGAGTGCTTTCTTGAATTAATTTCATTTTGTCTCCCAGCTTCACCGAGAAGGCGATACCCAGCGTAATTATATCGCACCGTTACAAAGCACAGGACACGCCTGCTCGTAAAACATTCGAACAGGCTTTGACGGGAGCATTTATGTCAGCTGTCATTAAAGATCTACGGCCCAGTGCTCTGCCTTTCGTGGCCAGCTTAATCCGTCACTACACCATGGTGGCAGTAGCTCAGCAGTGCGGTGAGTTAATGTCACCTACTGAATGGGTGAGATTAAATCGGGGGCGTTCTGACAAAGGCCTAGAATGAAAAGGGGGATATTGCTCTGGTTTAGTTCACAAGTATGAAATTCCTATCATAATTCACAAACACCATTGTGTCTATCTGAGGAATTAAGCCAACCCAGTGAAACTGGCCACAAGGCAGTATTCTAATACATCTCCTTTTCTACATTTATCGCTTTCAGCTTATTTTTTTAATGACACTTCCATTGTTCGGTGGGAGCGATATTTTGCTTTTCCAGCATGATTACGTGTACAGCTGTTCCAGCCATTTAGGTCTGAGATGATGAGAAATTTCTTCACTGAGGATTGTGAATCTTTGGAATTTTCTACCCCAGAGGGCTGTGGATGCTCAGTCATTGAGTGTATTCAAGACTGAGATCGATAGATTTTTGAATTCTAAGGGAATCGAGGCAAATGGAGATCAGGCAGGAAAGTGGAGTTGAGGTTGAAGATCAGCCATGATCTTATCTTATTGAATGGCGGAGCAGGCTCGAGGAGCCGTATGGCCTACTCCTGCCCCTATTTCTGATGTTCTTCTGTTTAGGCAAGTTAGCTGCCACATTCAATTAAGAAAGAAAGACTTGTGTTTATACAGCACCTTTCACGACTTGAGGACGCCCCAAAGTGCTTTACAGCCAATGAAATACTTTTGAAGTGTAGTCACTGTTGTAATGTAGGAAACGCGGCAGCCAATTTGCGCGCACAGCAAGCTCCCACAAAAAGCAATGTAATAATGACCAGATAATCTGACTAGTTTTGGCAGATACTTGCATGAAAGGGGTGCATTGCCCAGTGGCTGGCTGATGTGGTCGAACTTGTACCTTTTTATAATATGATGGCTCCCTTAACCCACCAACGATTTCATTCAGTGGTGTTTGTTTAGCAGTTGCCGCCCTTTTGCCTGCACTAATACGTAAATCATTAAAGCCATCATTTTAATTTTTTCGACATATAATTTGATGTTTTTATTTGCCGTTGCGGCATAGTTTAAAAGCCTTTGATTGTGTTCCCCAGGCCCATTCTTGCTGCAGTGTTATCAAGTAGGCAGTCAGCCAAGCACGGCCATGTTCCACAGCGAGGAGAATGGATCAAAAGGAATGGACCCACTTGTTCTTATAGACGCTATAGCCATCTGCATGGCTTATGAGGAAAAGGAACTCTGCAAAATCGGAGAGGTGGCTCTGGCTGTTATCTTTGATGTAGCAAGCATAATCTTAGGCTCAAAGGAACGGGTAGGTACTTTTGAATTTCTAATGATATGTGTAGAATTATGTCACCAAAGGATACTCTTTAATTTGCAACCTGTATTAAAGAATCTAAAATAGAAAGAAAGGAAGAAAGAACTTACATTTCTACAGCGCCATTCACGACCTCGGGACGTCACAAAGCGCTTTACAGCCAATTAAGTACTTTTGAAGTGTAGTCACTGTTGTAATGTAGGAAACATGGCAGCTAATTTGCACACAGCAAGCTCCCACAACTGGAATGTGATGATGGCCAGATAATCTTTTTTTATTGATGTTGGTTAAGGGATAAATATTGGCCAGGGCACAGGGGGGAACTCCCCTGCTCCTCTTCCAATAGTGCCAAGGGATCTTTTACGACTACCTGAGAGGGCAAACAGGGCCTCAGTTTAACATCTCATCTGAAAGACTGATAGCACATCCTGTTCGAGTTAATAAATTTTAGATCAGTAAAATTTCTGATATATTGGATGTTGTCAAATGAGTGACTTTTTAAAAATTCTGCTAGGCGTGCCTGTTGCCATTATTCTCTTACATTGTGGAGCGTCTTTGCGCCTGCTGCTATGAACAAGCTTGGTACGCTAAACTTGGAGGCGTCGTGTCCATTAAGTTCTTGATGGAACGCCTTCCTTTGATCTGGGTCCTACAGAACCAGCAAACCTTTCTGAAGGCTCTCCTGTTCGTCATGATGGATCTGACTGGAGAGGTACTGTGTTTTTCTTATGGGGAGAGGGGTACGTGAAGTTTGGTATGTTTTACACAACAAAAGTCAGCATTTCTAACTAGTTCATGCTAACAATCAATGTGTGCTCACACTGCAGTCAGGCTGGATGCGAACTGGAACTAAAAAAAAGAGTTGACCTCGATCAGCGTTTTTGTTCTTTTCCAAGTATCAAGTATTTGGGGTCATCTGCACGATTTCACATCCATTAAAATCAGTGCGCAAAAAATGGTACGGGCTACTGATCTGGGTGCCCTAATTGTTGATCTTCACTCCCAGTGCATAAAGCCCTATACTAGGAGGGCTAATTTATGAAATCTGCCCCATTGTTTCAAGTGAGACGAGTGTCTGATTATATTTCGGCGGACACATGTTTATGACTTGAGTTAAATGAACTGACGAATGTGATGTAATGGAACACTTTAGTGGTGGTATTATGTAGTAAAATAACACTAATTGTAATAATTGGCAGCTGTCCATGCACAGGAAAATGTGACTTTAACCGGTGACAGCACGTACAAAAATATTTACAACCACTAAAAGAAACTGAGAGGGCTGCATATAGGGTAACGTAGAGGGAGAGCTGCAGCAACCTCCGGATGTGTCTGACCTAAATTGCTTGATGCTACAAGTGTGTATAGAATTTCCTCGGGAACGTCCTTTGCACCTGCCGAACAGAGATGTCCATATGAACAAAGTAAAAAAATTAAAAAAAATATATATATTTTATGTGCCAGCACTAAATGCTACTTCTCTTAGAAGAGATGATGTGACCTGAAATTTGATGTTTGTCAAAATAGCAAGTTGGGTGAAAGAGACTTCTGGTAATTTAGAAATGGGGAAAATCCACCGGAATAAAACCTGGGTTTCAGGTACAATGGCGATGTGACTTTATGGCCAAACAACAACTTGCACTTTTAACATAGTAAATATGGCGCTTTTAACGTAGTAAAACATCCCAAGGCGCTTCACAGGAGCATTATCAAACAAAATTTGACACCTCGCCACATAAGCAGATATTGGGACAGATGACCAAAAAAGCTTGGTCAAAGAGGTAGGTTTTAACGAGGGTATTCAAGGAGGAGAGAGAGGTAGCAAGGTTTAGGGAGGGAATTCCAGAGCTTGGGACCCAGGCAGCTGAAGGCACACTCCAGGTGTGCTCTCAAGGGCCCTATATAATTGCAGTAAGACGTCTTTACTCTTATACTCAAACCCTCTTGTAATAAAGGCCAACATACCTGGACTATGCAAACAGATTGTATGAATTCCTGATGACAAATTATCATCAGTTTGCAGTGTTGTAAACTTTACCTGAAGGGATAATTCTGCTTCTGTTCAGGTTTCCAATGGAGCAGTTGCAATGGCCAAGACTACCTTGGAGCAGCTGCTCGTTCGCTGTGCAACTCCCTTGAAGGACGACGAGAAGTCCGAAGAGCTGCTCACAGCTCAAGAAAAGTCATTCCACCACGTGACCCATGACCTGGTGCGGGAAGTGACATCGCCAAACTCCACTGTGCGGAAGCAGGCCATGCATTCTTTGCAGGTGCTTGCCCAAGTTACGGGGAAAAGTGTAACGGAAATCATGGAACCCCACAAAGAGGTGACGTACAAATAGTGCACTATTTCATGTAACAGGAGGTGTGCGTCGTAACCTGTGATTTTCCACCTTTGACCATTGATGGAGAGGGAATCACTTGTAGGTCAGGGTGTCTTTTTAGGGCAAATGTCACCATGAATAACTAAGAGAACCCCATCCAATATAACATGGCTAGGCTAAGCCCCTGTCCTTTTGGGACGATCTTGTAATAATGAACAAAAATAGATGACCATCACGTTGGGATTATGTTCATTCTTCAAATGGAAAATTTTTCCGCCTGAGAGATCCTGAAACAATCAACTCTGATCGTTGACTGGGGTTGAACAGAAATTTCTGTGTGGTTGTGCTATCATGTTTAAGTTGCATTCTGGTGTCTCCTCTGGTAAAACAGATGGGTCCAGGGAAGGCACCTTAATGTAATGCTGTCTTGACATTGTCATGCCACCATCTTAAAGGGTCCCTGTCTTAGTATTTTATCCTGGATTTTACCATTGACAACCTGGTGACCTCTGCAATGAGTAATTCTTCAATTTCAAGTGCGACTACTACGAGGTGGATAATCTAACCTTTTTATTTCAGAGGAGTATTGACAGAGCTTTGGCTAACCCACCATTTCCATGAACGTATTTGCATTTAAAATGTGCATTATTCTACTTGAATCGTTCAGTTTCTGTGACTTGTGTTGAGAAGTGTATGTTGGTGCGGTACCGATCTAAATGCCGAATGCTAATTTGATCTTGGATTATTCCATGCGCTGCTAGGTGCTACAAGACATGGTTCCACCAAAGAAGCACTTGCTGCGACATCAACCAGCAAATGCTCAGATCGGATTGATGGAAGGAAATACATTTTGCACCACTCTACAGCCTAGGCTGTTCACCATGGATCTCAATGTAGTGGAGCACAAAGTCTTTTATACAGAGGTAAGGGCTGGATAACTCTACTTTCTCAGCTATTCTCTGCTTTCCAATGTGGAATTTTCTTGCCTGTTTCTATGGTCATGCATCTTGAGCAGTACGGCTTCACCAAAATTGCTAAAACGATAGTGATTTAATGGGGCGTTACTGTTTAACAAGTCATTGATTCACCAAAAAGAAAAGCTTTGGCTGCAGATTTAGCTCCTGAAGTTTTTTTGAAGTTCAGGCTTGCTGAGTTTATATCTACTGCACCCACTCAAGCCTTTTAGTTTCAAGGCCATCCATGTAGATACCTTTCAGTGGCTAGCGAGAGTCATTTACTTCAGGCATATATGTGTCTCGGACAGTTACATTCACAAGAATATTAGGGGTGTTAATGTTTCTGCACGTCATTCAGGAGACTGAACAGCTGCTGCAGAACTCAGTGCTTTCACACAGGAAGAAGCCTATGCACAGTACTGAGGGAGTGCTACACTGTCAGGTGCCATCTTTTGGATGAGATATAAACCGAGACCCCGTCTGCTCTCTCAGGTGGACATAAAAGATTCCATGGTACTATTCGAAGAAGAGCAGGGGAGTCCTGGCCAATATTTATCCCTCAACCAACACAATTAAAATGGATTCTCTGGTAATTTATCTCGCTGCTGTTTGTGGGAGCTTGCTGTATGCAAATTGACTGCCGCGTTTCCCTAAATTACAACAGTGACTACACTTAAAATGTACCTCATTGGCTGTGAAGCACTTTGGGATGTCCTGAGATCGTGAATGATCAGACCTGATTTGACCTCAAATTGGTTATCATAATTAACTTAACTACAAGTTCCATAGAGACTTACAGCATTTCCCCCCTGATTTACCACTGCACGGCAGGCCTTTTGAAACAATTTAAGTTTGCAATATACTTTCTGGCTCCCTTTCCTGAACAGAAATGGAAAGCAATGAATTAAGTGCAGGAGGTTGCTTAAAAATAGAGGCAAGTTTTTAAAGAGGTTTTTACAAAAATGGCTTATGCACTAAGTATTTGCACAGGCAGAAAGCTGTCCTCCGTAACAAATGTCTTTCGGTTGAACAAATGTCTTCCTGGATCACTGGGCCTGCTTCTGGGAAAGGTGGGACTTGTACAAGTCGGACGGGTTGCACCTGAACCAGAGCGGGACAAATATCCTTGCGGGGAGGTTTGCTAGCACTGTCGGGGGGGGTTTAAACTAACTTGGCAGGGGGATGGGATACAGAGGGAAGCTGAAATAGGGGGGGATGTGCTGCCAATTATGGAGGAAAAAACAAGTCAGCTTGGTAGACAGGGCAAATATATAAGGGCAAGGCTGGATGGCATCTATTTTAATGCAAGGAGTCTTGCAAATAAGGTGGATGAACTGAAGGTGTTGATAAACACATGGGAGTATGATATTGTTGCTATCACGGAGACATGGTTGAGGGAGGGGCAAGACTGGCAGCTCAATATTCCGGGGTACAGAATCTTCAGGCGAGACAGAGGGGGAGGTATAAGAGGAGGGGGTGTCGCAATATTAATTAAGGAGTCAATTACTGCAGTAAGGAGGGATGATATATTAGCAGGGTCCTCTAATGAGGCCATATGGGTGGAGCTTAAAAACAAAAAGGGGGCAAGCACTTTGCTGGGAGTGTACTATAGGCCTCCAAACAGTCAGGGGGAAATAGAGGAACAGATATGTAGGCAAATCTCAGAGAAATGTGCAAATAATAGGGTAATAATAATGGGGGATTTCAACTTCCCCAATATTAACTGGGATAGTCAAAGTGTGAAAGGCTCAGAGGGTGTAGAATTCTTAAAGTGCATCCAGGAGAGCTTTTTGAGCCAGCATGTAGAAAGTCCTACAAGAGAGGGGGCGGTACTGGACCTAATTCTAGGGAATGTGGCCGGCCAAGTGGAAAAAGTGCTAGTAGGTGAGCACTTTGGTGATAGTGACCATAATATGGTAAGATTTAAGGTGGTCATGGAAAAGGACAGGGATGGGCCGGTAATAAAGGTTCTAAATTGGGGGAAGGCCGATTTTAATAGGATAAGGCAGGATCTGGCCAAAATGGACTGGGATCAGCTACTTGTAGGAAAATCCGCATCGGAGCAATGGGAGGCTTTCAGAAGGGAGATTGAGATCATACAAGGGCAACATGTTCCCATAAATGTCAAGAGTGGTTCCAAAAACCACAGGGAACCGTGGATGTCAGGGGATATACGGGAATGGATTAGGAAAAAAAGGAGGGCTTTTGGTAGATACAAAAGGCTAAAGACAGAGGAAGCCCTAGAGGAGTACAAAAAGTGCAGGGGGATACTTAAAAAAGAAATTAGGAGATCAAGGAGGGGCCATGAAATAACACTGGCGAGCAAAATAAAGGAAAATCCGAAGATGTTTTATAAGTATATTAAGGGTAAAAGGATAACTAGGGAAAAAATAGGGCCCATTAGGGACAAAAGTGGCAATCTGTGTGTGGAGCCGGAAGATGTAGGAGGGGTTCTAAATGAATTTTTTGCATCTGTTTTCACTATGGAGAAGGACGATGTAGACATAGAAATAGGGCGGGGGGACTGTGATATGCTCGAACATATTAACATCGAGAGGGAGGAGGTATTGGCGGTTTTAGCTGGCCTAAAAATGGATAAATCCCCAGGCCCGGATGAAATGTACCCCAGGCTGCTGTGTGAGGCAAAGGAGGAGATTGCGGGGGCTCTAACACATATATTCAGGACCTCTCTGGCCACAGGGGATGTGCCAGAGGACTGGAGAACCGCTAATGTAGTACCATTATTCAAGAAGGGTAGTAGGGAAAAACCGGGGAACTACAGGCCAGTGAGCCTAACATCAGTGGTAGGAAAATTACTGGAAAAAATCCTGAGGGACAAAATTTGTCTCCACTTGGAGAGGCAAGGATTAATCAGGGATAGTCAACATGGCTTTGTCAAGGGAAGATCATGTCTGACTAATTTGATTGAATTTTTTGAGGGGGTGACTAGGTGTGTGGATGAGGGTAATGCAGTGGATGTGGTATACATGGATTTCAGTAAGGCCTTCGATAAAGTCCCGCACAGGAGACTGGTCAAGAAGGTAAGAGCCCATGGAATCCAGGGTGCCTTGGCACATTGGATACAAAACTGGCTTAGTGGCAGAAGGCAGAGGGTGATGGTCGAAGGTTGTTTTTGTGACTGGAAACCTGTGGCCAGTGGGGTACCACAGGGATCGGTGCTGGGTCCCTTGCTGTTTGTGGTCTACATTAATGACTTGGATATGAATGTAAAAGGTATGATCAGTAAATTCGCGGATGATACTAAAATTGGTAGGGTGGTAAATAGCGAGGAGGGTAGCCTCAGTCTGCAGAACGATATAGATGGGTTGGTCAGATGGGCGGAACAGTGGCAAATGGAATTTAACCCGGAAAAGTGCGAGGTGATGCACTTTGGGGGGTCTAACAAGGCAAGGGAATACACAATGAAGGGAAAGACCCTAGGCAAGACGGAGGGTCAGAGGGATCTGGGTGTGCAGGTACACAGATCCCTGAAGGCGGCGGAACAGGTGGATAAGGTGGTAAAAAAGGCATATGGGATACTTGCCTTCATTAGCCGAGGCATAGAATATAAGAGCAAGGAGGTTATGATGGAGCTGTATAAAACACTGGTTAGGCCACAGCTGGAATACTGTGTGCAGTTCTGGTCGCCACACTACAGGAAAGATGTGATCGCGTTAGAGAGGGTGCAGAGGAGGTTCACCAGGATGTTACCAGGGCTGGAGCGCTTCAGCTATGAAGAGAGACTGGGCAGATTGGGTTTGTTTTCCTTGGAGCAGAGGAGGCTGAGGGGGGACATGATTGAGGTGTACAAAATTGTGAGGGGCATAGATAGGATGGATGCTGAGGAGCTTTTCCCCTTAGTAGAGGGGTCAATAACTAGGGGGCATAGATTCAAGGTAAAGGGCGGGAGGTTTAGAGGGGATTTGAGAAAGAACTTTTTCACCCAGAGGGTGGTTGGAGTCTGGAACTCACTGCCTGAAAGGGTTGTGGAGGCAGAAACCCTCACAACATTTAAGAAGCATTTGGATGAGCATTTGAAATGCCATAGCATACAAGGCTACGGGCCAAATGCTGGAATATGGGATTAGATTAGACAGGGCTTGATGGCCGGCATGGACACGATGGGCCGAAGGGCCTCTATCCGTGCTGTATTACTCTATGACTCTATGACTCTATGAATACTTCCATTTAGTAAATGACTGTGTTCAACTTGTTGAATGCTTTTATCTTGTTACAGTTGCTAAATCTGTGCGAGGCAGAAGATGTTGCACTTATGAAACTACCGTGCTACAAAAGCCTGCCTTCACTTGTGCCTTTACGCATTGCTGCCCTGAGTAAGTGCAACCATGATAACTTAAAAAAGCAGAAAGCTCCTGTCTTCTCAAAACATCCAGTAGTTATTTTTACCCAAACTCTCATGCAATCTGGAACCACTTTGCGATAAATTAAGAGGCGGTTTGGGAACTGTTTTAATGCTAGTCTGTTTTGGGATTACTTTTAGAGGGAATTAGTATTTTGTACATTTGTGGGGTTCATAAAGATGTAGTATGGCTGATCGGCATATTGTAGCACTAATAATTTGTCGTTGTGAATGGAAGCTTGAGACCCCACTTAGCAATGCTGGCCAGAGGAAGATGTACGTGGCTCCTCCACTGGACTACTCTTGCATGCACCTTGATGGCATTTGGCAAAATTGCAGCATATGGTTTGGGAGCAGCCTATTCAGATGCTGGTATATGTGGCTTGAGGTGGGGGCTAGGGGGAGCAGTGAGGGGGGTGGGGTCATAGAAGGACAGAAGTATTTTTTTTAAGTAATGACTAACACAGTAAAGCTTGTCAGAAACCACCTGTGGAAAACAATTGTATTTTAGAATCCCATGTGGCCGGCACAATACTGAAGCATGATTTCACATGAGGCATTCCAGAAAACTCGGGACTGGAAAATCCCTAAATCTAACTCCATCAAAATTTGACAGGCCCAATAGAGCACACTGTGACAGGTCAGGGGACATTGAGCCAATGACCTGCTTTAAACTGCACAGTACAAGTTTAGTTTATAAAAAAAAAAAAAAAAAAACGTGCGGAGATTAGAAACCACTGCACTCGGCATTATATTTTTAACAAGACATTTATGCTCTTAATGTATCCCACAGCATGGATTAAAAAGTAAATAAAAATAAAGCATTAACGTTTGCTGTGTTGGGACAAGACTGTTTCAGTACATTAAAAAGGAGGAAAGTACTTGATTTAAACACTTTTCCCATACTTCCTTTGTTTGTACTTTCTCCCTCATACTTATCGTATAGGAACAGGAGGAGGCCATTCAGCCCCTCGAGCCTGTTCCACCATTCAATTGGATCACGCCTGATCTGTATCCTAACTCCATCTACCCGCCATGGTTCCGTATCCCTCTACCCTTACCTCACAAAAATCTATCCGTCTCAATTTTGAAATTTTCAATTGACCCCCAGCCTCAACACTTCGGGGGAGAGAGTTCCAGATTTCCACTACCCTTTGTGTGAAGAAGTGCCTCCTGACATCACCCCTGAATGGCCTGGCTCTGATTTTAAGGTTATGCCCCCTTGTTCTGGACTCCCCCACCAGAGGAAATAGTTTCTCTCTCTATCTATCCAATCAAATCCTTTAATCATCTTAAGCATCTCCATTAGACCACCCTTTAATCTTCTATACTCAAAGGAATACAGAATCATCAGTGTTTGCAAGCAAATATTGCCACAGTGTTTTTCAATATAATTGTCTCCTTACACAATGTATTATCTTGGCTGGTGAATGTAATTGAGTTAGTTTTCCCTCCCTATGTACCCGCCAATGACCCAAACAAACTTTTCGAATATAGCTGTGCGCCCTAATTCACACATTGCGGAAGTTGTTCACTGGTTTACGTTGTTTTGCTAGTTTGTGTGAAGAGTAAAATTGTGCTCCTTCACTTTCCTTCAAATAGACGCCCTAGCTGCCTGCAATTACCTGCCTCAGTCACGAGAAAAAATCATTGCCGCGTTATTCAAGGCGCTGAACTCGACGAATAACGAACTGCAGGAGGCGGGAGAGGCCTGCATGAGAAAGGTCAGTTATGTTGTAGTAACGCAATTCTGAAGTTGCTATCCAGACGCGCGTCGAAAGGAATCCAAACTAAATGATGTTCAATGCAATATTAACATTTACCAACATGTCGCTGTACTTTTACACTGTCCGTAATTAGAATAATTTTTAAATTATTAAAAAATTGTATTCTTAACAGACAAAATAGTGATGCAGGCTGTACTCATTGTCCTAATTAACTGGTAACTTTTCCCCAAATCCCATTAGCAATATTGGTATACAGTGTGTAGAAATGACAGCAACGTAGTTTCGAAGGTCCTCCCGACAATTGCAGGTCCCTGCTTAACATTTAGTCATCTGCCAGGTGTATAATGCCTGATAATTCATTAATTTTTAACGCTAATTTTTTTTTTTTGATTTATCCAATAATTTGAATTAAACAACATAAATAACACAGCAAAATTGGGAATTGGGTACTAAAAAAATTCCTTTTATCAGAATTTTAAATCAAAATAAATTGGAGTTTGAGTGGACTGTACATGTAACTCATGAAAGGAAACTTATTATTTTTCAGAAATTACTTTTCCTTTTGCAGAATATTAATGTAAAGCTGGGCTACTGTCATAAATGCTGCTTTTACAAACAAGCCCAGTAATTGATATTGGTATGGTTATCATTGACACTAGAACCACAGAATGTGTTTCATTTTTGAACATTCATATACAAGCTATTCTGGAAACAAGACCTTTTTTTTGGGCTGTGTGATTCAAGGCTGGAGCCGAGGTGAGCACAAACCACGCCAACCTCTTGGACAGTAGTTTGTTGCTGCCTGAACCTCTGGCTACGTTACGGTCTTGAAGCCTCTTACACGAGGCCCTTAGCAGCCCCCTGCTTCTGAACTATGTTGCTCAGAATGTGAGCCTGATATTCTTCCACAAAGCAATCACGACAGAAAGATGGTAAATCCATTTTTGTTTTGGTATGGCTTGGCTGCCATGGTGCTTGCTCGTTTCTGTCTCCAACCAGCAATGGTGGTTTTTTTTTTAAAATTGGTAAAATTGATTATTCGTTATCTAATAAAAATGCACGACGACCTTGAGTGGAGTGTCCTGTTTATAATGCAACACTATATGTAAAGCACTTTATTTTTACTGAACTATGCAGGATTTAATTACCAATTGTGCTAAATTTTATTGTTTTTAATTGTTTAAAGTTTCGTTTTACCTTTTTTATGTTTTCCTTTTTAGTTTTTGGAGGGAGCTACGATTGAAGTGGATCAAATCCACACACACATGCGGCCACTCCTGATGATGTTGGGTGATTATCGCAGCCTGACTTTAAACGTCGTGAATCGCTTGACGTCTGTTACGAGACTTTTCCCAAACTCCTTTAATGATAAATTTTGTGACCAGATGATGGTAAGTGTGTGAGCAGCTTTATCAGTCACAATACTGACATGTTGTTAAAATTTAAACCAGTCTAGAATATACAATGGATTTGAATTTGCGTCGGGCAATACCTCCGATCCGCAAATAAAATGCCCGCGTACCTGGTGGTCCGGGAGGTACGGAGACTCGCGGTAGAGGCCCACGTATCCCGGGGCGAAGGCGGACCGCAAGCACCCCGGGAATCACGTGGGCCGGCCCACCCAATAAAAGAAGGGAATCCCCATTCATACTTACGGGAGTTCCGTACGTACGAAAATCCCATAAGCATGAATGGGAATGCCCCATAAAATACATCTACACAACAAATAAATACAAAAAAAATTACATATTTAAAATGAATTAAAATACCATTGAATTAAATATTTAAAAAAAATGTAATTTAAATGTTTTAAAGAGGCTAAAAATAACTCCCTTGTGCAGGTTTTTTAATGTTTAAATGATTGAAAAAAATTATTTAAATGATTTTTTAAACTCTTACGCTGGTAAAAGCAGGCCTTTTACCAGGCGTAACAATTTCACGGGCATTCGCTGGGCAGACATTGGGCAAATAGATTCTTGACGGATCGCAAGTTCCAGGTTCTCGGCGCGAAAACCCGGACCTTACATGGCCTTTACGGGCACGTACGCACCTCATACGTGCCCATAGGGGCTGCAAATTACAGGCCATAGTTCATAACAAATCTCGAAATTGAGTTTGAGATTTTGTGTATTTTTTTGGCCAATTTTCTGCCCTGCTTTCCTGATGGTGTTAACTCTTGCCGGAATAGCAATGACTTCTTTTGTGACTTTACATGAAAATCCAACCAGCCAAACTGTGCTGTAAACCAATTACAAGTAAATGAAGATGCAGGTTCAGATCCATCCTCTAGATCCTTGGCCACTTATGTTAATCTTGCTTTTGTGAGCCTAGTCTGCTATGGTAATAAAGTTTTCAGTGGTGCTTTTTATTCTATTTGAATCACTCCAATAGTTTACAGGGGATACATCGGAGAGATATCATAGGAACATGGTGGGCATAGCAGTAGGAGATTCAGCCCCTCGAGCCATCTGTTCCGCCATTGAATGAGATCATGGCTGATCTGTATTCATGTGCCTTGGCTCCATATCATTTTATAGCCTTGGCTAGCAAAACTATCTCAGATTTAAAATGATTCATTGAGCTAGCATCTGCTGCATTTTGTGGGAGAGAGTTCCACACTTCTAGCACCCTTTGCGTGAAGAAGTGTTTCCAAACCCTTCTGAACGGCCTGGCTGTGATTTTAAGGTTATATCCCCTTGTCCTAGAGTTCCCGACCAGTGGAAAAAGTTTCTCTCTATCTACCCTATCAATTTCTTTCAAAATCCTAAAAACCTCAATCAAATCACCCCTTAACCTTCTATATTCCAGGGAATACAAGCCTAGTTTATGTAATCTCTCCTCATAATCTAACCCTTGGAGCCCTGGTAACATTCTGGTGAATGTGTGCTGCACTCCTTTCAAGGCTAATATAGCCTTTCTTGGGTGCGGTGCCCAGAACTGTATCTCAGTATCCAGATGAGGTCTAACCAGGGCTTTGTATAGCTGTAGCGAAACTTCCTCCCCTTTATATTCTAGTCCTCTAGTTATAAAGGCTAACATTCCATTAGCCTTTGATTTTTTTATACCTGGCTACAGGAAACTTTTTTTTATCCGGCACAGACGTGGTGCCGGTTCATCAAAAGTTCCGGATAACCGAAAGCTATAGTAAAAGATACGGAGAGCTGACAGTTCCGTATAAAGCAACAAACCCTGTTGCTTAGCAACAAGTGCAGAACAATGGCCACAAGTTCCACGCGTCTCTGTAGCTTAGCAACAGCTGCAGTCACACCCTTGCACAGCAACAGATCGAGGAAGGCAAGTACAATATGAAGTAAAACTTACCTGAACCTACTCCTGAATTTTGCTGGTTAACCGAGATTTCCGGTTATTTAGGTGCCGGTAAATCGAAAGTTTCCTGTACTACTTCGGAGACAGGAAGCAAAGGGTAATGGTTGATGGGTGTTTTTGTGACTGGAAGGCTGTTTCCAGTGGGGTTCTGCAGGGCTCAGTACTAGGTCCCTTGCTTTTTGTGGTATATATCAATGATCTAGACTTGACTATAGGGGGTATGATTAAGAAGTTTGCAGATGATACTAAAATCGGCTGTGTGGTTGATGCTGAAGAAGGAAGCTGTAGACTGCAGGAAGATATCAATAAATTGGTCAGGTGGGCAGAACAATGGCAAATGGAATTCAATCCGGTGAAGTGTGAGGTAATGTATTTGGGATGGGTTAACAAGGAAAGGCAATACACATTAAATGGTAGGACACTGAGTCGTCACAGTAACCCCACATATTTAATCCCCCTAACACTAAGGGTCAATTTTTTTTTTATCATAGCCAATCAACCTAACCCGCACATCTTTGGACTGTGGGAGGAAACCGGAGCACCCGGAGGAAACCCACGCAAACGCGGGGAGAATGTGCAAACTCCACACAGTCACCCGAGGCCGGATTCGAACCCGGGTCCCTGGCGCTGTGAGGCAACAGTGCTAACCACTATGCCACCGTGCTGCGGTGTGGAGGAACAAAGGGACCTTGGAGTGCATGTCCACAGATCCCTGAGATAGCAGGCCAGGTAGATAAGGTGGTTAAGGCGGCATACGGAATGCTTGCCTTTATTAGCCGTGGCATAGAATACAAGAGCAGGGGGGGTTATGCTTCAACTGTATAAAACACTAGTTAGGCCTCAGCTAGAGTACTGCGTGCAGTTCTGGTCACCACATTACAGGAAAGATGTGATTGCACTAGAGAGAGTACAGAGGAGATTTACAAGGATGTTGCCGGGAGTAGAGAATCTTAGCTATGAGGAAAGACTGGATAGGCTGGGTCTGTTTTCCTTGGAACAGAGGAGGCTGAGGGGAGACCTTATTGAGGTGTATAAAATTATGAGGGGCATAGATAAAGTGGATAGAAAGGACCTATTTCCCTTAGCAGAGGGGTCAAAAACCAGAGCGTACAGATTTAAAGTAATTGGTTGAAGGTTTAGAGGGGATTTGAGGGGAAATTTCTTGTGGGGGTCTGGAACTCACTGCTTGAAAGGGTGGTAGAGGCAGGAACCCTAACCACATTTAAAAAGTACTTGGATGTGCACAGGGTATGCTCTAACCTGCAGGGCTACGGACCAAGAGCTGGGAAGTGGGGTTAAGCTGGATAGCTCTTTGTTGGGCGGCGCGGACACAATGGGCTGAAATGGCCTCCTTCTGTGCTGTAACTTTCTATGGTTCTATAAATCTCTTTGGACCGCCACTGTTCCTAGCTTTTCACCATTTAAATAATATCAGTTTGTATTTGGTAGACTTCCTGGTTTAAGAATAGCAGTAACATTAGCTCTGTGCCACATCTTTAGAATACAGGATTTGTCAGCACATTGGTTTAAAAAATCCAGGAGCCATCTTTACCATTCAGGGTTATCTTGTTTTAGGATATTTTTGACCATTTTCCCACAAAGGATTTGGGAAATCAGTTACTTTAAAATACCAAAGTTTTAAAACAAAGTGTATTCACACAAGTGTTTGCAGGGGAGCACCCAGACAAAAGGTGGGTAATATGTTATTGGTCTAAACATTGAAGTTACTTTCCCCAAAGACTGTAACAATAAGAAATGCATTAACCTGTCTCAGCAATCAGTGAAGTCTCTGGTCTGAGGCACTCAGCAGGAGCTGTCTGCCAGCCCTGCCCATTCCTTCTGGCTGTCAACACAGGGATAAAAAGCAGAGGCAGAAACATGCGCTGATGGCCAGGATCTTTATACAGAAAGCTACAAGGGCAAGCTTTTCCCAGGCTCAGAAGGAGAATGCAAGAGAGTAGTTGGGGGTTAGTTTGTTGAAGTCAAACATACAAACAATGACGGACAGGAAAAGACCCTTTGGTCCATCCAGCCTGTCCCACACAATGGTGATACTTTGTGTATCACAATATACACTCCCTACCCCACCCAAAAAACCATATGATCTCCTGGGAGAGTTAAAAAACAGATTAAAAGCCCAGGTCAATTTGGGGAAAATGGCACCTCACTGATTTGGGGGGAGCTTAGTGTTTGCATTATTTTGTATTACAGTATTACATGAAGACAAGTTGTACTAATTGAATCTATCATTATTGTTGCTCTGAATGTTCATGGACTGTGAAATATAGCAGCTTAATGATTCGTATGTGGCCTCGTCTGATGAGGTGTCTTCTTGGCTCTCCATTGAAAAGATTGCAGTGGCGCATGGGTATCTGGTAGATTACAGGGAGGTACTATTGTTACAACCCCGGGCTATACTATTGGCATTGTGAGTCGACTCTGGCACACAAGGGGTGTGGGATTGCATTGCAGCAGCAGCTGGCACCAGTGAACCCAAGAAGGTGTCTGGGGCAGACCTGAATTTGTAACGAGCACCGAGCTGTGGAATAAATTCAGGATGGCTATAATCGGGGATCGGGGTCATATTGGGTCGAGCGCGAATCAATTTCTGATTTAAACCGCATTTCTCTGTCCAATTTGCTCAGTCAGGCTGAGCTTAAAATAAAACTCCAATGACACCACTTCTCAATCGACACCTTTTGAGGATCTGTTGAAGCCATTATAATGTCCCTTTTAGAGGAGTTTTGCTGCTGCAGTGCCTGCTTTTAGTCGATGTAAACTCCATGCCTTTCTGCAGGATTGAGTATAATTATTTGTTTCCATAAGGTTGTGGCAATGTTGCTCCCTTGATCTATCCAGTTCAGGGTTTGTGAACCCAATACAGAGGTTGTCTGTGTGCTGGTCACAGAAATTGTTAAGTTGTTGACTTGGCAGAAAACCTCATGGATATATAACTCATCCATCCAATCAGCATTTGAAGCACTGCATGCTCTGCCAGGCACTAATAGTAATCGCAATGAATTTTGTTTAAGCCTTGACAGGGTTTCTGTTTGGGCATAGAGCTGCACAGATTGTAAGTCTAGTTATATTAGGCCTGGGAGGTGTTGAAAGCCTCGGCTACAGCCCTGGCTGAAATGTTGCAAACTCGGCACAAATAAGTGAACAAATCTGGGGCCTTCTGGTCTGCGTGACTTCGCACCGCATTGGTCCGAGCCCTTACCCACCGGGCCGTCAGAGGAGCTGTGGCTTTGAGATTTCTAGCGACTGTTTCCTGCTCCATATGGCTATGTCTCTATTATCAATGTGGTTTGTGTGAGTTTTGCATTAGGATGTTGAGTTTACATTAATTTGTTGAAGATAGAGTTTTGTTCCTATACTGCTGTGGTCAGAATTTAAGACTTCCGCCCACCTCCAATATTCCATGGAGTATTTTTTCCACTCGTCAATTTTCACAGTTTAAAATTCCCTGCTGTTATATTGAGACTGGCCCCTGTGTTTCTGACATGACATGCTTTCCCTTATTGCATTACTTGTGGAAATGTGGTTAGCAAATTATCTGAGTGTAGATACTTCAGAGAATAGTGTCCTGGTTTGAATGGTACTAAGTGACAGTGAACTGCAAAAAACTGCAGTAATGTTTATGACGTTGCATTAAGTGGCTCTATCTGAAAATAGTCCCAGAATAGTATGGAAATGCATCTACATTACTTGCAGTATGCATTCTTACTGAAGTTTTGTAGAATATGTGACCTGTCTTTCTCTCTCCCCTTTTTCACTCACTTACGCTCGCTCGCTTGCCATTGCTGGCAAGGCCACATTTATTGCCTATTCTCTAGTTTCCCTGATGGTGGGCTCACCAAGAAAAAGGAATCGGTTTTACAACTGAGTGCCTTGCTCAGCCAATTTAGAGTCAACCCTATAGGGTGTGATTGGAGTCATGGATGGGGCAGAAGGGGTACAGGCGGCAGGTTACCATCCCCGAATCCTGTTAATGTGCCATTTGGGTTTTTATGACCACCTGCTGCCAGCCTCCGATGACCAGATTTATTCAGTAGCACAAGTCAACAGGTTATGTACAAAGCAAAATACTGCGGATGCTGAAAATAAATAAAAACAGAAAATGCTGGGGACACTCAGCAGATCAAGCAGCATCTATAGAGAGAGAAAAAAATGTTAATGTTTCAGGTCGATGACCTTTCATCCGGACTGGGAGGAGGGCTCTGTGTGTATGATTGCATACTACAAATAATATAGATACATTTCCATACAATTTTGGGACTAAAGGTTGTGGGTTCAAGTCCCACTCCAGGGACTTGAGCACACAAAATCTAGGGCTGACACTCCAGTGCAGTGCCGAGGGAGTGCTGCACTGTCGAAAGTGCCGTCTTTCGGATGAGACGTTAAACCGAGGCCCCGACTGCGTGCTCAGGTGGACATAAAAGATTCGATGGCACTATTTCGAAGAAGAGCAGGGGAGTTCTCCCTGGTGTCCTGGGGGCAATATTTATCCCTCAACCAACATAACAAAAAACAGATTATCTGATCATTAGCACATTGCTGTTTGTGGGAGCTCGCTGTGTGCAAAAATGCTGCCGTATTTCCCACATTACAACAGTGACTACACTCCAAAAGTACTTCATTGGCTGTAAAGCAATTTGAGACAACCAGTGGTCGTGAAAGGCGCTATAGAAATGCAAGTCTTTTCTTTCAGAAAAAGACACTTAATACAACTGGTTTACATGCACGTTTGTTTGCTTGCATTGCTAAATTACACGATGCTTTAATAATTACATATTTCAAACAATTTAAGAATAGGTGCCGTTACCGTGGAGTTATAAAGGGTGGTCCAATACTCTATAACCTTTTCAACATTGTTTTGTCGCAAACAGTGCTAAATTGAAACCTTATTTCAAAATGGTACTGATAATGTTGGGGAATATTCTTCTGTACTTGCTTTGCCATTTATTTTGCATTGAAAAATTGCATGAAGTAGTGATTGAGAATAATGCATAATTGAGAGGATAAGCTTCCTTTCTATTTAATGAGGTAGAAAGCCTGTATAATGTGTTTGCAGGTGCCATCCAGGTCATTGTTACGAGTGCAAAGAAAAAGAGCTCCTTTTGTGTTTTGATAATTGACTTCTTTCATACAGCCGAGGCATTTTGCTTCGGTTTCGGATGAAGCAAGACATTTAACCACTTGAGTACCATGCTCGGATTTAGTTGGATTACAGAACCGCTGATGCGTTAATACTTATTCTCCGGTTCTGTTCCTGGTTTGGACACGTGAAAGCGTGTCAGTTTGACAGGACCTTCCGTGTCTAGGCTTACAATTAACCACCAAAATGGCCAGAGGAAAAAACTATTTCTTTTATAAAAAAAAAAAATTAAAAAAAAAAAAAATTATTTGTTTATCATTGAATTTTCAAGAGTTTCAGTACACATGTAGAATTTGCGAAACCACTATGTTTTCATTACATGATGGTGAGGGAAGAGAACATTGTTCATCCGCTGCTGAAACCCTCATCCATGCCTTTGTTGCCTCTAGACCTGACTATTCCAATGCACTCCTGGCTGGCCTCCCACATTCTACCCTATGTAAACTTGAGGTCATCCAAAATTCAGTGCAAGTTAGGACACAGGTAGCCAAGTCCCATTCACTATCACCCCTGTGCCCGCTGACCCACATTGGCTCCTGGTTAAGCAGCACCTCAATTTTAAAATTCTCATCCTTGTTTTCAAATCCCTCCATGGCCTCGCCCCTCCCTCCCTCTCTATCTCCTCCAGCCACCAACCCCCCCACCCCGAGATCTCTGTGCTCCTCTAATTCTGGCCTCTTGAGCATCCCTGATTTTAATCGCTCAACCACTGGCAGCTGTGCCTTCAGCTGCCGAGGCCCTAAGCTCAGAAATTCCCTCCCTAAACCTCTCTGCCTCACTAATTCTCTTTCTTCCTTTAAGCCGCTCCTTAAAACCTACCTCTTTGACCAAGCTTTTGGTCATCTGGCCTAATTTCTCCTTATGTGACTCGGTGTCAATTTTGTTTTATAACACTTCTGTGAAGCGCTTTGGGATGTTTTACTACATTAAAGGTGTTATATAAATGCAAGTTGTTGTTGTTACAATGAGGTTTCTTGGAATGCTGCCCAAAATCTTCAGTGCCAGCTAGCATTGAACTGGTCTTGGTATTGTCCCATGACAAAATATCAGACCAATGGGGAAAGTTTGCCCAGTACTTTATGTTGGCCAGATGTTTTAATTCACAAGCTTCTAAGTTCCTTCCTGAAGCCTTTTTGTATTCACCATAGGTCTTTGGCCAATGCCTTACATGTTGACACTCTGGATAATGTTAATCTGTGGTCCCAACATCCTCATACAGGTACACTGTCCCTTATCCGAAAGCCTTGGGACCAGCTGAGTTTCGGTTTTCGGAATTTTTTGGATTTCAGAAGGTATTATTATAAGACTGGGAAATTTGTCGGGGGTCGGGGGGGAGAAAAGAATATCGGACGGGCCGCAGTTCGGGTTGGGTCGGGTCGGGTGGGGGGGGGGGGGGGAGAAAAGAATATCGGTCGGGGGTCGGGTTGGGTGGGGGGGGGGGGAGAAAAGAATATCGGACGGGTCGGGTGGGGGGAGAAAAGAATATCGGTCGGGTCGGGTGGTGGGGGGGGGCGGAGAAAAGAATATCGGACGGGCCACTGTATTGTTGGGTTCACTCTCCCGGTATCTCCTTCACACTGCCCGGCTCGGCCTGCAATCTCCTACCCAGGAGGGAACTCTGTGACCCTCTGCCCTGCTCAGCGTAAGTTGTGCGCCACTCTGGTCATGTCGTGCGCACGACTTACGCTGAACGAAAAAACTTTCGGTTTTTAGAGGTTTTCGGAAGTTCGGATAAAGGATAGTCTACCTGTACTTGGGCAGCAGATGTGTGTCTGTTTAAGCTAACAACTGATTTGTGTAATTGTAGGGTAAAGACCTTTCCAAGTAGATTGTCTGTTGTGGTTTCTCGTCCCCTTAAGCTGTTCCTCAAAGAAGGATTCATCTCCTTTCTTTCACAATCTTGAATTCCCCATCGCCATTCTAGTTCATACTGTTGAGTTTTTAGTGTCTGCTTTAGGTGTAGATGGAGCCGTGCAATGTCTGTTGTATTTCCACACTTTGACCTATTTTAATAGAGATGGTCAAAACTGTGGTTGTTTAATGGTCATATTGAAGATCTGAGGAAGGGTGTTGAGTACCTGTTTATATAGCTCAGGACAAATATCCTTTGACGTACTGCTGCTTGTTATTTCACCCTCCAACCCCCAAGAGTCAGCTACCATAGAAACATAGAAAAATAGGAGCAGGATTAGGCCATTTGGCCCTTCAGGCTATGAATAGATACTTGTGCCTGTATACCTTTACTTAGCTTTTCTAGGATTTGCACTCTGTCATTCATATAGCATAGGAATATAAGAATTGCTAGACAGAGAAGGACAAAGGTCCATCTAGTTTGCCTTCTACCATCACATGATACAACAATAATGGGGTTGTTGACTAATCACAGCAATCAATCTCTATCAGTGAGTCTACAACAGACCCAGACATGAGTGGTGGAGAGCTTTGGGAACCATAGGTCCAAAGTCACCTGTTCCTCCCAAGCATGCTACTGTCTGTTAAATTCTGTGGAAGGAGCTGAGTCGCTTCTTGAACACTAACCAACTGTCCAGGGGCCCTAAAGCTACTGAGGAGAATGGGTTTGCTTGCTACATATTCCACTTGTGGAGAAGGATTTCCGGTCTCCTGTCCTGGTGATAAACTCTGTGCTCTCTCTAAGAAGGTTGGGTACATGGGGGAGGAGAATATAAACCCAGCTCATTAGCACACCACAATTTGGGGGAAGGAGAAGGGAGCATCTATTAAACATGTTCCAAAGATTTAGTTTGGGTGTCAGCATGCTTTCCAGGTGGACGGTGATGGGTAGAGCACAGTAGCTGGGTGATTAGCTGCTCCTTGCCTGGTGAACGTTAAGCCTCGAGATGCAATATCCAATACTTCCCCAACTCTGCAGTGATGTTTTCAGTTGTATGTAGGGGATGAACTGCTTTGAAAGAATCAAAGGAATGCAATCTAATATATTTTGCCAATTTAATTAAACTTTCTGAACCCAGTGTGGCACATTGCATCATTCTGTTCATCTTAATCTCATCTGCGACTGTATTTTTGTGGTTTATAATTATCTTGTGTATAGAAATTAAATTGAGATGACCCTGAATTCTTAGAGAAAGCCTCGATTGATAAAATCGACGCAGCAAATTGTTTTGTTCAATTGTGGAGGATATTTGAATACAGTGTTTTATTAACTTAAAATTTGATCAGGAAAGCTTAAAATTTAAAAAGGGGCGTCCAATTACTCAGCAATTCACATCTTTTCTTAGCGCAATGTCTCATCAGAGTGAGTTCTGCACAAAATATCTGCTTCCAGGCTGCTTGTAACCAGCACCTTTTTAAAGCATAAAACGCATGCTGACCAGGGGAGACCGAGATACTGATAAATCTGCATGTTTTACACACACGGTATTTTGGATATGTACAGTTCAGTGGATTATGCTTCTCATTCAACTTGTTCAGGTTTTTCAGGATTGTATTTTGTTTAGTGGTAGTGATTTAAATTTTGTACAGAAATTTGTATGAGAATGTAGTTCACATATTGTAGCACTTGATACAACTGAGTGGCTTGCTCGGCCATAGAAACATAGAAGATAGGAGCAGGAGTAGGCCATTCGGCCCTTCGAGCCTGCTCCGCCATTCAATGAGATCATGGCTGATCATCCAAATTCAGTACCCTGTCCCTGCCTTCTCCCCATATCCCTTGATCCCTTTAGCCTTAAGAAATATATCCAACTCTTTCTTGAATATATTTAATGAACTGGCCTCCACCGCCCTCTGTGGCAGAGAATTCCACAGGTTCACCACTCTCTGGGTGAAGAAATTCCTCCTCATTTCAGTCCTAAATGGCTTACCCCTTATCCTTAGACTATGACCCCTGGTTCTGGACTCCCCGGCCATCAGAAACATCCTTCCTGCATCTAGTCTGTCCAGACCTGACAGAATTTTATAGGTTTCGATGAGATCCCCTCTCAATCTTCTAAACTCCAGTGAGTATAAGCCCAATTGACACAATCTCTCCTCGTACGTCATTCCTGCCATCCCAGGTATCAGCCTGGTGAATCTTCGCTGCACTCCCTCCATGGCAAGAACGTCCTTCCTCAGGTAAGGTGTGCAGTTTTGGTCACAATACTCAAGGTGCGGTCTCACCAAGGCCCTGTACAACTGCAGCAAGAGTTTCAGAGCCAACCATCTTGGTATGAGACTGGAGTCACATATAGGCCCAGACCGGGTAAGGACCAATGTTCCCCGTAAGCCGCACTGCCTGCACCAGTGCGCGGTCCATTCAAAGTTTTGTGCATGCACAGTGCCTACAATGTAAAAACTGGCGAGCGGCCTGCGTGGGACCTTGCAGATGACTGCGCGGCCGCACAGCTTAACGGGAACATTGGTAAGGGCAGCAAGTTTCTTTTATTAGTCCAAATTACTTGTCCAGTAATCTACGTTACCGCATCCATATCTGAGCAGTGTAAAGATCGCTGTGTCTGATTTTTAGTCATGGGATCATAAACCAAATACTGAGTGGGGGGAAAAAAAAATGCCAGGGTTTTTAAACTTGTGCGTTTGATTCTGCAATCCAGTAACTAATCAGAGGGAGATTAGGGGGGAAAATTCGGTTGCTTTGCGCCTCCCGTTAATGCCCTAAGAGGGCGCTAATGGGGCGTTGGCAACCAGCACCCGGCGCGGTGATGTTTGCGCCGCTCGCGAAATTGACCAGATATTTTGTGGCGGCGCTAAACACTACTGCCACGCTCTCCTGCGCCCGCAGATTGTGAGCACCCTGGACCAAATATTGAGTGGCGCCCCCTGCCTTACCACCTGTCGCCTTGCGTCTTGCCGATAATTGTGCCCCAAACGGGGCGATACTGAATTTCTCCCCCTTGGAATCATAAATGCCATTTTAATCTCTCTTCAAGTTCCACCGTCTCACTGTTCTAAAGTAAATGAGCTAATGAATTCAAACAGTGTGAAAACTAATTTAATGGATAACATTTTTCTTTCCAATCTCAGCAACACTTGCGTAAATGGATGGAGGTGGTGGTCCTCACACACAAAGGAGGACAGAGGAGTGATGGCAATGTAAGTGTTGAAAACTGGTGCATTATTGGGATAAATTTACTGCAACATTTTGTTTATGCAAGCCTTTCTGATGCAGTTTTAAGAAATAATGCTGAATGTGACCTATTGTGACTAATTAGTGATTTACTCCTATGGGTCTATTATAATGAAGTTTGTGGGGCTGACTGTTCTCTTTTAATGACAGATAACCTTGAGAAAAGTATGACAAGTGATTATAATTTGCTGAAACTTTGTACTTAATTGTTTCAAGGATGTCTAATTAAATTCCAGCATTCTAACTAATTTTAAGCCCTTTGACTTGTGAACAATTAACTTGAGAAATTTGCAACTCATCAGTTCCTCAAGAATCATTAAGAGAGTTTCCAATCTGAATAATGGTCGTCTCGCAACAAGTATAATATTTCAAAACTGAGACACCATGGGAAAACTTTGATGAGAGCAAAGGCTTGCATTGGAGATATTTTCTTCCCCCTACCTCAATCTCCCCAAGCACCCTGTCCCCTATCCCCCATTCCTTCCTGAGCAGTACGTGCATCAGAAGTGGAGGGAATTCATGGCTGTTTAAACTGAATGATGATGTCTTCAGACAGCTGCAGCAACTAAAAATGGCAGGTTTTTAATTAGATTTGCACCTCATTTTCAGCCGTGGCTCAGTGGGTAGCACCCTCTCTCCTCTGAGAAGCTTGTGGGTTCAAGCCTCACTCCAGAGACTTGAGCACAAAATCCAGGCTGACACTCCTGTGCCAGTACTGAGGGAGTGCTGCACTGTCAGGTGTGTGCTGTCTTTTGGGCGAGGCGTTAAACCTCTCAGGTGGACGTAAAAGATCCAGTGGCACGGTTTTAAAGGAGAGCAGGGGCGTTCTCCTCACTGTCCTGGTCAATATTCATTCCTCAACCAACACCACCAAAACTAACTAACCCAGTCATTCATCTCATTTCTGTTTGCGGGATCTTGCTGTGTGCAAATTGGCTGCTGCCGTTGCCGATCGAGCAACAGGGACTCCATTTCAAAAAATAATTTTTGAATGTCCTGAGGGGGTGAAAGGTGCTATAAAGATGCAGGTTCTTTCTCTTCCGCACCGCCGGGCCAGATCCATTCAGCGCAAAATCGCTGCAGGGAAGTTAATACTTGTGTCCCAGTTGTCAACTTTTCATATGTAGATTTCTCATTGTGTTGATTCCTCTTGTCAGCCCTGGTGAAATTCAAGGTGACTGTCTGTAACATTAAATTTTAGTGCCCCCCCCCCCCCCCCTTCTCACTAGCTAAAGAAATATTCGTTGCAAAGCTGTTAAGCTCTTTGTGCAGGCATGACTCACGATGGCACACATTCTTCTTGGTTATTTCCGTTAAAATTGATGGGCTCTGATGTCTTGATGCCCTTGTGATATCAGACAGATTTGACCCAAATTCTGAAGTAGGAAAGAAAATGTATCATTTTGTGCGATTACTGCCAAAAAATGGAAGGGAGTACCATTGACCCCCCCCCACCCGAGGAAGTTTACAGCTTCTCCTTTAACACCCAGTGTGTGGCAATAGATTCTGTTTGTATTGCTAACATTGTTTTATTTGTGCCATATTGACAATTGTTTGATTTTTGTTTTCCTCAATTACAGTACAGGTAGATTACCTTTTATCCGAACTTCCGAAAACCGAAACCCTCTAAAAACCGAAGGTTTTTTCGTTCAGCGTAAGTCATGCGCACGACATGACCAGAGAGGCGCATGACTTACGCTGAGCAGAGGGTCAGCGTAAGTCGTGCGCACGACCCCCGACCCCCGCCGACGACCCCCCGCCGACCCCGACTCCCGCCGACCCCCCCCCCCCCCCGCCGACCCCCACCCCCGACGGCCGACCCTGACCCCCGCCGACCCACCTCCGACAAATTTCCCAGTCTTATAAAATACCTTCCGAAATCCGAAATTTTCCGAAAACCGAAACACGGCTGGTCCCGAGGTTTTCGGATAAAAGATAGTCTACCTGTACTTTATTTTAACATTCCAAATTCACATTTTTTGCAGTGTGATTTAGCTATAATGGTTTTTGTAGAATCTTAACAGCACAGAAGGAGACCGTTTGGCCCATTGTGCCTGTGCCGGCTCTTTGAAAGTGCTCTCCAATTAGTCCCACTCCCTTGTTCTTTCCCCATAGCCCTGCACTGCCTTCATTATGGCGGAAGGCCCTCTGCAAGACGGCTTGAAATATAGAAACATAGAAGATGGGAGCAGGAGTAGGCCATTCGGCCCCTCAAGCCTGTTCCGCCATTTAATGAGATCATGGCTGATCATCCAAATTCAGTACCCTGTCCCTGCTTTCTCCCCATATCCCTTGATCCCTTTAGCCTTATTAAATATATTTAAGGAGTTAGATATATTTCTTAAGTTGGCCTCAACTGCCTGGTCTGGTAGATAATTCCACAGGTTAACCACTCTCTGGGTGAAGAAATTCCTCCTCATCTCTGTCCTAAATGGCTTACCCCTTATCCTTAAATGTGCCCACCACCTTAATATTCTAAACATTCAAGCCACCGCAAGACACCATTTGAGATCTGTCCACGTTAGCATGTAACAAACTCTTGAAAGAAAGAAAGAAAGAAAGACTTGCATTTCTATAGTACCTTTCACAACCTCAGGTCGTCCCAAAGTGCTTTACAGCCAATGAAGTACTTTTGAAGTTGTAATGTAAGAAACGCGGCAGCCAATTTCCACATAGCAAGGTCCCACAAACAGCAATGTGATAACGACCAGATAATCATTTTTTTAGTGATGTTGGTTGAGGGATAAATATTGGCCAGGACACCGGGATAACTCCCCAGATCTTCTTGAAATAGTGCCTTGGGATCTTTTACGTCCACCTGCGAGGGCAGATGGGGCCTCGGTTTAACGTCTCATCTGAAAGACGGCACCTCCGACAGTGCAGCACTCCCTTAGCACTGCACTGGAACATCAGCCTAGATTTTTGTGCTCAAGTCTCTGGAGTGGGACTTGAACCCACAACCTTCTGACTCAGGCGAGAGTGTGACCCACTGAGCCACGGTTGACGCTATATCTTGTATGAACACTTGATAATTATAGTGAAATAATGTTTTGACGAATCTCTAGGCTTTTGTTTTTATTAATTCATTGACTCGATCTCATTATTGCGAGTAGCTCCTAATGCCTGTCCTGTTCGATTTCTTTTACGTCATGATTCTTGTTTTGGTTTAGCCTGCCATGGAGGGGGTAGAGGTGAGAATTCTGGTAAAGGCTGTGAGTGCAGCAGGAAGTTATCCAATGGTGTTGTGGTGTTTTCTCTGTCTTGTATTGAGCTGTTGTAGTAGTGCGTTTGTTGGCAATGTGCATTTTGCTTGAAATTGCCGTGCTGTGGAAACTTCTAGTGGTCGTTTTATCTGTGCCCTTGTGGGGTTTAAATCTAAAGTGTAAAAAGTCAAGCGCATGTGGAGGATTTTTTTGTCTTAGAAACGGTGTTTAGAGATTTTGATGACTTTATCTGTGGAGGTCTTTATTAAATATGAATTTATTAACCTGTATTTATTTTCTCCGAATGCTTCCACTTGTGTATGCTGTTTGTCTCCCAGTCCGTATCTCTCGGGTGGACCGAGCAGTGATCTAAAGCTGCTGTGTGATCTCCGTTACACAAGCAAACAAATGATTCAGCTGCTCCCTTGCCACCTTGGTGTAAAAAAAAAAATGGAATGGTTCAATACTGTAGCACGCTACCCAGAGTCCAGGCTAAGAACTAATTACATGTACCTAACCAAATCAACAGTGAATCAAACTCGACCAGTGCCCTTCTCTGTGCCACCATGGCATGGGTCGGGAAAGATCTTTTAAAGTTCCTTATTGTAACATTTTAATTATCTTTCTCGCTTCCCAGCCTTCACAACCCCACCTCCAGCCCCTTACCCATTCTTGTCTTTGGGATTGTATCAAAGAGAAAGTACCTAGTTCATAGGGGCGCACATGTAATTAAGAGCAGGAGTAGGCCATACAGCCCCTCGAGCCTGCTCCGCCATTCAATGAGATCATGGCTGATCTTCAACCTCAACTCCACTTTCCTGCACTATCCCCATATCCCTTGATTCCCTTAGTGCCCAAAAATCTATTGATTCGATGATATAATCACATATTATACAATATGATATTAATTTAATGGCAATATACGGGAAGGTAGTGACTTCAATTTTGAAAAAGATATTTCCCTGTGCAAGCCATTTTGAAACGATTGTGCAGATATTTTGGATGCATTTTGTGATGTGACTGTTCAAAGCAATGAAAAGCTGACAGGAGTTTTCTTTAATGGGCAATTATAGTTAAATTATGAAAGGATTTGTTGTAATGAGTGGTTCATTTGCCGCATTTTATTTCCGCCACTCATCTCTCTGGCTTTCAGTTAGATTGGGAAAAAAAAGCAGAAATAGTTTGTAAGACTGATTTGCAGAACAAAGATTATTTAGGAACAAAGGCTTAATTTGCTGGAGCGATCAGCAATCAGACAACATCACATTTGAGTGATCACAAGTGAGAAGTACATTTCCAGCAATACGGCGGAGTTGCTTCAACTGAAAGATCGGCATCCATTCTGTGCTCCGATATTTTCTGCTGACATCCATTTATAGTCCCGGAAGTGGGCAGCGGGCAGTTGTGTGTAGTTAATGGAGTGATGCTTTACATCTGTACAGCAACTTGGATTGATGGCCCTTTTCATAATATTTCTAATTTGCTTGCGCAGGAAATGAAAATCTGCTCGGCCATCATTAATCTGTTCCACTTGATTCCGGCTGCACCTCAGACACTGGTGAAGCCCCTGTTAGAGGTTGTGATGAAAACTGAACGGGCCATGCTTATTGAGGTAATAACATTTGCTATGTCACCCTCCTCCAACCCCCCCCCCCCCACCACAACTTGGCATTGGCCAAATACAGTTTTATTAACAGAGAATGCTGGCAAACACTGAGCAGGTCAGGCAGCGTCTGTGCAGAGCGGAACAGAGTCAACGGTTCAGATCGATGACCTTTCATCAGAACTCTTTTTAATTAATTCCCACATCTGTTTAATAGTATAATGTGCTGTTAAAGAATTTTGAAAGTAACATCAGTGATTTCTTTGTTTTTTATACAATATAAACAACTTTTGTTATAATCTGTTTGTTATAATTTAGGTTAAAACTATTTAGCTGCTCACAGATTACCTGAAATACAAGCTCTGGACACAGTTCACAGTATTTAGTTCTAGAACGTGAATGTGTACTAGACTTTATTGACTAACTTTAATTGTGGAAACAATAGGGCAAAGATTGGGGGGGGGTGGTGTGAGTGGGGGAGGGTGAGATTGGTGTGAGTGTGGGGGGGGTGCACGTGTCTGTCTCTGTTTGTGTGTCTCTGTCCGTGTATGTGACTGGGGGGGTGCGCGAGAGTCTGCGTGTGAGAGTGTGTGCCAGTTGAGCAGGGAATGAGCTGTGAAAATTAGTCATAAGAATGCTGAAAAACTGATAAGCGAGCCGTTAACCACAGATTTATTCTTCATATGAAAATGTGTTTGATGCGCTATCAATTACTCATAAGAGACGGAGAGTTAGGAGAGTAACTCAAAGGCTTTTATTAACAAAGAACAGAGCATGCCTCTCGTGGTTGACTGGTTTCCAAGAAGGCAGGGGGCTGCAGAGCAGTCACCTTTATACCTGGGCATGTGGGTGGAGCCAGGGGCGGAGCCAGCTGAGGCATGCATAGATACAACAGTGTGCAACAACAACGGTGAACAACAATAACAGTGGTTTACCACATTCACCCCTTGTTTAAAATTGAGTCCGGCGGGGTGAAGTGTACTAAAGGTTCGTGTAAATAAGTCTATCAGGTGGCCTTGTATGCCGTCCTGATCGTCGTGGTGGCGGCGGTGATGGTGCAGCATCCAACGTTGAATCTGGCGTCTCATTGAGTGGGTGGGTGGTCAATGACGGGTCCTGGGGCTGCGGCATGCCATCTACAGGGGTTGGGTTGTGGGTAGTGGTGGATGGCAATGGTGGTGTTTCAGGGGCACCCGAAGGTGCGAGGTCTCGTATGGAGACTGTGTCCTCCCGCCCGTCCGGGTACGCCACGTAAGCATACTGGGGGTTGGCGTGGAGGAGGCTCACCCTCTCGACCAGGGGGTCCGTTTTATGGGACCTCACGTGCTTCCGCAGTAGGACGGGTCCTGGAGACGTCAGCCATGTCGGTAGCGAGGTCCCCGATGTGGACTTCCTGGTGAAAGTGAACATTTTTTCATGGGGGGTGGCATTGGTGGCCGTACAAAGCAGTGACCGAATGGAGTGGAGCGCCGCAGGGAGGACCTCCTGCCAGCGAGAGGTCGGAAGGCCCTTAGATTTTAAGTTTAAGAGGACGGCCTTCCAAACCGTCGCGTTCTCTCTTTCCACCTGGCCGTTCCCCCGGGGGTTGTAGCTGGTGGTTCTGCTTGTAGCAATACCTCTCGTGAGCAGGTACTGACGGAGTTCGTCGCTCATAAAGGATGAGCCCCGGTCGCTATGGATATAGCTAGGGAAGCCGAACAAGGCGAAAAGGTCATTCAGACCTTTAATGACCGTGGTACTGGTCATGTCTGGGCAAGGGATGGGAAACGGGAGTACTCATCAATTATGTTGAGGAAGTACACGTTGCGGTCAGAGGAGGGGAGGGGCCCTTTAAAATCGACGCTCAGGCGCTCGAAGGGGCGAGTGGCCTTGATCAGGCTTGCTCTGTCTGGCCTATAAAAATGCAGTTTGCACTCAGCACAGATTTGGCAGTTCCTGGTCATGGTCCTGACCTCCTCGATGGAGTAGGGCAGGTTACGAGATTTGATGAAATGGAAGAACCTAGTGACCCCCGGGTGGCAGAGGTCATTGTGGAGGGTCTGCAGTCTATCAACCTGCGCGTTGGCGCATGTACCACGTGATAGGGCATCTGGGGGCTCATTGAGTTTCCCGGGCCGGTACAAGATATCGTAATTGTAGGTGGAGAGTTCAATTCTCCACCTCAAGATCTTGTCGTTCTTGATTTTGCCCCTCTGCTTATTGTTAAACATAAAAGCTACTGAACGCTGGTCAGTGAGCAGGGTAAATCATTTTCCGGCCAGGTAATGCCTCCAATGTCGCACCGCTTCCACAATGGCCTGGGCCTCCTTTTCGACAGAGGAGTGTCGAATCTCGGGGCCCTGGAGGGTCCTTGAGAAAAAGGCCACGGGTCTCCCCGCCTGGTTAAGGGTTGCAGCTAGGGCGAAGTCGGATGCGTCGCTCTCCACTTGGAAAGGGATGGACTCATCCACTGCGTGCATTGTGGCCTTCGCAATATCTCTTTTTATGAGAGTGAAGGCTGCACATGCCTCTGCTGTCAGGGGGAAGGAGGTGGACTTGATGAGGGGTCTGGCTTTGTCCGCATAGTTGGGCACCCACTGAGCATAGTAAGAGAAAAACCCTAGGCATCTCCAGTGCTTTTTGGCAGTGGGGGAGGGGGAGCTCCATAAGGGGGCGCATTCTGTCGGGGTCGGGGCCGATGACTCCGTTCTCCACTACGCAGCCAAGAATGGCGAGGCGCGTGGTGCGAAACATACATTTGTCCTTGTTGTATGTTAGATTCAGCCGCTGGGCCGTACGGAGGAATTTCTCTAGGTTAACGTCATGGTCCTGCTGGTCGTGGCCGCAGATGGTGACGTTGTCTAGATAGGGGAAGGTGGCCTGCAGCGCGTTCTGGTCAACCATTCGGTCCATCTCCCTTTGGAAGACCGAAACCCCGTTGGTGACGCCGAAGGGGACTCGGAGGAAGTAGTAGAGACGACAGTCAGCTTCAAAAGCTGTGTACTGGCGGTCCTCAGCCCTGATGGGGAGCTGGTGGTATGCCGACTTCAGATCAATCGTCGAGAACACCCGGTATTGTGCTATCTGATTGACCATGTCAGATATGCGGGGGAGTGGGTATGCATCTAACTGGGTGTAGCGATTGATCGTCTGGCTGTAGTCAATAATTAGGCGCTGTTTTTCGCCAGTCTTCACTACCACCACTTGTGCTCGCCATGGGCTAGTGCTACCCTCAATAATCCCTTCCTTCAGGAGTCTTGCTACTTCGGATTTAATGAAGCTCCTATCCCCGGCAGTGTACCGCCTGCTTTTGGTAGCGATGGGCTTACAGTCGCGGGTGAGGTTAGCGAACAAGGGGGGGGGGAGACTTTAAGCGTGGAGAGGCTGCAAATGGTGCGCGGCGGGCGATTTAAAAGCTGCTGGCTGCGGACTGTGAGTGGGGGGAGGGGTCCGCCGTACGCTAATGTGACACTGAAAATCCAACCCCAGTAGAACGGCAGCGCAGAGATGGGGTAGGACAAGAAGTTTAAAATTTTTGTATTCTGTGCCCCTTACTGAAAGGGTCACTACACAGTAGCCACCGACGTCTGCTGAATGGGATTTGGAAGCCATAGAGATCCGATGGCGCGTTGGCAGGACCGGGAGAGAGTAACTGCGCACCGTGTCGGGGTGGATAAAGCTCTCCGTGCTCCCGCTGTCGAAAAGGCAGGTAGTGGCGCGGCCGTTTACCGTAATGTCCATCATGGACCTGGACAGTTGGTGAGGGAGAGATTGGTCCAGCGTCACGGAGGCCAGCGTATGGTCGAGCGAGTCGCTGTGGTCGTCAGACGAGGCGGTGGTTGAGTCCGGGTCACCCGCGATTGGAGTTGGAGGTGTCCAAGATGGCGGACAAGATGGCTGCCCCCACGGTTCACACGCGGCGCTGCTGGCGTTAGCGGTTTTACCTTTGCAGGCGCTGACGTAGTGTCCTTTCTTCCCGCAGCCAGAGCAGGTAGCGTTTTTCGCCGGGCAGCGTGCTCTGGGGTGTTTTGCCTGGCCACAAAAGTAACATTTCGGGCCCTTGGACATCGCTGCAGCAGTTGGTGCCGGAGGTGGCGGTCCCATGACCCAAGGTTGCGGCGTCCACGGTGCGGAGCGGTTAGGGGAGAATGCGTCCATATTCCGGTGGGCTGCGTCTAGCGAGAGCGCGAGGGACACTGCCTTCTTCAGGTCGATTTCGCCCTTCTCCAGCAGTCTCTGCCGGGAGTAGTCGGACTTGAGGCCCGCAACGAAAGCATCTCTGATAAGTCCCTCCGTGTGTGTCGCGGCCGATACCTCTTTACAATCGCAGGCTCGGCCAAGTATCTGTAGTGCCCGTAGGAATGCCTCCACCAATTCCCTGGACTGCTGTTTGCGGGATCTCAGGAGGTGTCTGGCATAAACCGTATTTACCGGGCGTGTGTATTGTCCTTTTAGCAGATCGATAGCCGCCGCGTAGGTAGTCGCGTCCTGGATGAGCGTGTAGACTTGGTGGCCCACCTTGGAGGCCAGGATTTTTAGTTTGTTTCCATCTAGTGTCACGGCTGAGGCTTTCAGGTAAGCTTCGAAGCAACGCAGCCATTGTGCGAACTTGGTAGACGAACCCGCCTCTTGAGGGTCTAGGTCCAGGCATGTTGGTCTGAGGGCATGCAGCAGCGCCTGCTGCTCAGCGTTTGGTGCCGTCCTTTGCTGCAGCGCCTGCTGCTCAGCGTTTGGTGCCGACATTTTGTTTTTGTTAATAAAATTGATGCGCTATCAATTACTCATAAAAGACGGAGAGTTAGGAGAGTAACTAAAAGGCTTTTATTAACAAAGAACAGAGCATGCCTCTCGTGGTTGACCGGTTTCCAAGAAGGCAGGGGGCTGCAGAGCAGTCACCTTTATACCTGGGCATGTGGGTGGAGCCAGGGGTGGAGCCAGCTGAGGCATGCATAGATACAACAGTGTGCAACAACAACAACAACGGTGAACAACAATAACAGTGGTTTACCACAGTGTTCGCAGTATGTAGCATCGTGACCCTGAGCGAACCTTGAGTCTAGAGCCTGACCCTGAGTGGTGAAAAAGTGACTGTTATCAAATGATATTTATATTGTCCAAATTAATCAATGTATGCATGTAGATGAACAAACAGAATGTGTGCTTTGGTTAGAATTTAAATGAAATTCTTGTATTAAATAATTTATTCTGCTCATACAGGCTGGAAGTCCATTCCGTGAGCCTCTGATAAAGTTTTTGACACGTTACCCGGCACAGACGGTGGAGCTTTTTATGATGGAAGCCACTTTGAATGATCCTCAATGGAGCAGAATGTTCATGGTAATCTTCATTAGCCCTGTGGAGACCTGCTTTTTCAAGTCACTGCTCCAGTGAAGTAGGTTATAGCGGTGGTGTGTTGCCTTATCACAGTGTGCAGCTCTGTTGATTTTAGTGGGAGCCGCCACTTCAAACTGGCCTTGGGATCAATCCAAAGCCACCCAAGCCAGGAAGAATCGCCATCGGCAGGACACTGCTGCATGGCAGCAATAAAATGTCTGAACAACTAACTTCAGCGAAGTATATCCTATGGCTCTTGTAAAATATCAGTGATTGTCTTTACACGTATATAAACCAGTATGTGTAAAGACATTGAGGGAAAGGAAAGTTAACAACAACAGAAAATGCTGGAGAGAAACTCAGCAGGTCAGGCAGCATCGTGGAGAGAGAAACAGAGTTAACGTTTCAGGTCGGTGACCCTTCGTCAGAACTGGAAAAAGTTGGAGATGTAACAGATATTTAAGCAAGTGTGGGGCAGGGAAAGGAAAGTTAAATTGGTTTAGGCTGTCAGACTTTCATTTCTGGGAGGGTGTCTACCGATTGGCAACTAAAATGTTTTTGGGCACAGTAAAGACTGTTTTCAGTGGATAAATTGCATAAAGCAGCTTAATTTGATAGAATTGTTATTTTTGCCTAAATTAGCTAGAGGAGATTTACTAGAATTATACCAATATGGGGAGAGACTGAGAAGCTGTGATTGTTCTCCTTAGAGCAGAGAAGGTTAAGGGGAGATTTAATAGAGGTGTTCAAAATTATGTAGGGTTTTGATAAAGTAAATAAGGAGCAACTGCTTCTGCTGACAGGAGGGTCGCTAACCAGAAGACACAGATTTAAAGTAATTTGCAAAAGAACCAGAGGGGAGATGAGGAAAGAAGTTTTATGCAGCGAGTTGTTATTGTGGAATGTGCTGCCTGAAAGGGCGGTGGAAGCAGATTCAATAGTAACTTTCAAAAGGGAATTGGATAAATGAATGGGACTAATTGGATAGCTCTCAAAGAGCCGGCACAGGCACGATGAGCAAAATGGCTGCCTTGTGTGCGTGCTGTATGATCGGGCTAGGCAGTTTCAAAAATGGAAAAATTGTATTGTTGGTGTAGGATAGCTTTTCTGAGATTTAGGTGCGCCTGATTAATGTATGGAGAGCTTTGAATTCATTGGGTTTGTACTAACTTGTGCTAGTTTAATTCTTGTGGCCATATGGGAGAGCTATGCTTTGTTCTCATCACTGTAGTCTCAATTGCAAATGCGCTTAGAAATATGCAAAATGGCATTGGATTGCTCTTGTAGATATTCTGGAAGTCAGCCTAATGCTGCTTGAAGAGCGTGCTCATGCAACTTAATGAAATGGTTACTGAATTCGATTTAAGACTAAAAATTCTCTTTTGCGTTTACTTGCTTTCCAGAGTTTTTTGAAGCACAAAGATGCGAAGCCTCTCAGAGACGTGCTGGCTGCCACACCAGGCCGCTTTGTCAACCTGCTGTTTCCTGGCGCACAAGCCACAGTCAGGCCTGGGTCTCCCAGTACCAGCACCATTCGGTTAGATCTCCAGTTCCAAGCCATCAAGGTGAATACACCTGTCCAGTTAGTCGACACGTGTGCTGCTGTAGTCCTGAATTCGCCTTTACATTTTGCAGAATTGAATTGTGTTGCTCTTCTGGCATTTATAGTGCAAAAAATGTTAAAGTCAGCGTGTGTATTAAAAAAAAAGTGATTATATAAAAACAGTGTAAAAAGTAGCAACTGCAATAAGATTTATTTTTATATATGGGCAAGTCAATTTTATGTACAATTCGTGTGTTAATCATAGTTGAAAGTAGGATTAGTTGGACAGATCTGGAGGAGAGATAGACAGACCCAAGTTTGGAGTTTTGATTCAGGGTCATAATTTGGCCGCCGCTTCTTCCTTGCATATCTCCCACTGACTCTTCCAACTCAGCCATGACTTCCTTACTTCCAGTCCACTGGAGAGCCTGTTCGAGGATCACTTGCAACACTTCTCCGAAGAAATCGCTACAGATCCATGGATCCTGGAGGTCACCAGCAGGGGGTATCGCCTTCCTCTCCAAGCTGAGCCCCCGCGATTCCGTAGGGCAATGCAATCAGATCGTTTGGAAGAGCATCCTATTTTGGAAGCACTGACAACTGGGGATTGATCGGTTTCATCCTGATTATGAGAACAAAGCTTTAGCCCCGTTCCTGGGAGCTGTCGATCAGTCCTAGATGTCAGGGCGTTCAACAGATTCCTGAATCGGGAAGCGTTCAAGGTGGTTACACTGCCCCGGATAATTCAGGCAGTATGCCCAGGAGATTGGCTGACTGCAGAAACACCTCAGGCAGCTATTTTCACATGGTAATTTGAAGCCTATCATTCCAAGTTTCTCCACTTTCAATTACTGCCGATAATGTTAGCAGTATAAACCTCGCCTCTTCAGCCTCTCGCCAGACCTGGAATATTAACTAAATCCCTGTCTGTCGTAGCTGTGCATCTCTGGGCACTGCACCTGCACATCCACTCATAATAGATTGGTTTATTAAAGTCCCTTGCCGGCAGCCATCTCTGTCAATCATCCAAGCTGCTTTCTGGGAACTTTACCTCAGTGTCAGCCATAGCTCAGTGGGTAGCACTGTCGCCTTGGAGTCAGAAGGTCGTGGGTTCAAGTCATAATCCAGGCTGACACTCCCAATGCAGTACTGAAGGAATGCTGCACTGTCGGAGGTGCCATCTTTTGGGTGAAACGTTAAACTGAGGCCCCGTCTGCGCTCTCAGGCGGATGTAAAAGATCCCACGGCACTATTTTAAAAAGGAGCAGGGGAGTTCTCCCCGGAGTCCTGGCTAATGTTTATCCCTCAAACAAGCCTTTACAATTCTTCCATTAACTGGTGATCATCACATTGCTGTTTGTGGGAGCTTGCTGTGTGAGAATTAGTTGCTGCATTTCCTACATTACAACAGTGACTGTACTTCTAAAGTACTTCATTGGCTGTAAAGCGTTTGGGACATCCTGAGGTTGTGAAAGGCACTGTAGAAATGCAAGTTCTTTCTTTTATTGTCTCCGAGGAATCAAAACCAAACTTGACATTTTGGCTTCCTGGAGCAGAGACCTCTTGCCCTCAGTCTGATTCTCAGTTATCCAGAGACTGGCACCCTTTCTGAGAAGTGTCACGTATTTTGGCAAAGTAGTTCCTTCTCAGTCAAACGACAGCACCAACCTTTGTTGTTTCCAATGTACGGCTTTCTTGGGATCACTCTAACTAAACCCGCTGGCTTATTGGTCTGTAGTCTGTTTCTGTAGCTTTACACTTCCCCACATTGCTTTCATTGTTGCCCATGTCGCTCTTTTCCCTCAGTTGCCCTCCTTCCCCAGTTGTATGTAGCTGTGTTCTGTAACGTTACTAAGCATATCCCACTTTTCTTCCATCCTTCTCCCCTCTAACGGTGGAGAGAGTCCAGTCTCGTTTCCTCAGCACAACCCCCTCGTAACCTACCTTTTTGAAGCTGAATCTTTTTATTGTGCTTCTTCTCTCTTCCATCGTAAATCATAACTGTAAACTCCACCGTGTTATGGCCACTGTTACCGGCTCTGCCGTCTCTAGCAGTGCTCCTGCTAACTGGTGCTGGAGTGTGTCTGGAGCTTAAATATGACATTGGGCGGGGAAGGGGCTGTCCAATACAGCACTGCCAAAAGGCTGCTGTTCATCCTCATTAAGAAACTACGCCAGGCATCTGGTTTCTCCAAGCTATCCTGGTCTGGATTAACTCTTGATGGGCCGAGTACGGATGTCACTGGAAGCAGACCCTGCGATGTATATAGGTGGATTGTTTTTTTTCCTCTCTCTAATTTGAATAGTTATTTCAAAGTAGCTTAAGTACACCATAAAAACAGGTAAATTGCTCCCTGTTAAAATTTTGTGGTCATCGCAAAGGTGATGGGAACCGATTAAATCTGAAGCTTTACAGTGTTTCAGGAAGTTGAATTTTGAGTTGACACTTTAGAGAACTCAGGCTAAATATTTCAGATGTTTCACACACCCAAGAATGACATACAATTGAAAGTTAAACTCGGATCACTGGAGGGTCAGTGTGGTGGGAGATAGGAACATAGAAACAGGAGTAGGCCACTCAGCCCCTCGAGCCTGTTCGGGGTTTGAACCCACCATCCTGAGATTAAGAATTTCATGCTCTACCGCCTGAGCAAGATGTGCTCTATCAAATTTATAAGCCAAATGCTGTGCAGCATAGCTGGGATGGGATGGGATGAGGAGAGGAGTATTCGGAAAATGAAGGTACTTAACCTCCCTGCTACGTTACCTATTCCTCAGACTGAGGGAGAGCCAGCAGCAAGCTTTTTATTATTGGTTGGTTCAGCTACCCCTTTGACCACCTTTTTTATTTGTGTATCAGCCGTGGCTCAGTTGGTCGCAATCTCAACTGAGTCAGAAGGTTGTGGGTTCAAGTCCCACTCCAGAGACTTGACCCCATAATCCAGGCTGACACTCCCAGTGCAACACTGTCGGAGTTGCCATCTTTCGGATGAGGCGGTAAACCGAGGCCCCGTCTGCTACCTCAGGTGGACGTAAAAGATCCCAAGGCACTACTTCGAAGAAGAGCAGGGAAGTTCTCCCTGGTGTCCTGGCCAACATTTATTCCTCAATCAACATCACTTTTATAAAAAAAAAAAAAAACCCAGATTATCTGGTCATTATCACATTGCTATTTGTGGGAGCTTGCTGTGCGCAAATTGGCTACCGCGTTTCCTACGTTACAACAGTGACTACACTTCAAAAAGTACTTCACTGGCTGTAAAGCGCTTTGGGACATTCTGAGGTTGTGAAAGGCGCTATAGAAATGCAAGTCTGTCTTTCTTATTTCACAGATAATCAGCATCATCGTGAAGAACGATGGAAACTGGCTGTCTGGTCAGCCTCAGCTAGTGAGCCACTTGCGACGGGTGTGGGTGAGCGATGCATTCCAGGAACGACATCGTAAAGAAAGCATGGTTGCCACACACTGGAAGGAGCCAAAGCTCCTTGCGTTCTGCCTACTGAATTACTGCAAGTACGTGACTTTTTTTAAAAAGCATTATTTACAGGGGTGAGGTGAAAGGTCTTTCCACTACATATTTTCATATACTCGTAAATCTCTTAGTCGTGGGCCTTTTGAGCATAAAATCTTTGTGAAACTTCTTTATAAAGATCCATGTCTAATGTTTAAGGCATGCAGCTGTGAACTTTCAAGCATTGTTGTAATTCAACCACCTAAAATTCCATGAATTATGGATTACTAGATTATCATTTGCTGCGTGCGTATTGCATTTTTTTCATACGTGCGCCTTTGTTTGGAATTTCTGAAATTCATATAATAATGGTTCGATCGTAGAATGATACAGCACAGGAGGCCATTCAGCCCATCGTGCCTGTGCCAGCTCTTTGAAAGAGTTCTCCAATTAGTCCCACTCCCCTGCTTTTTCCCAATAGCCTTACAGGTCTTTCCTTTCAGATCAATATTCAGGAAAGACAAGCGAAAAGGAGGTGGGGTAACATTGCTGGTTAAAGAGGGGATTAACACAATAGTAAGGAAGGATATTCGCTCTGATGATGTGGAATCTGTATGGGTAGAGCTGAGAAATACCAAGGGGCAGAAAGCGTTAGTGGGAGTTGTATACAAACCCCCAAACAGTAATGCTGAGGTTGGGGATGGCATTAAATGGGAAATTAGAGATGTGTGCAATAAGGGAAGGGCACAGCAGTTACCATGGGTGACTTTAATCTACATATAGATTGGGCTAACCAAATTAGTAACAATACTGTGGAGGAGGAATTCCTGGAGTGTAACATAGAAACATAGAAGATAGGAGCAGGAGTAGGCCATTCGGCCCCTCGAGCCTGCTCTGCCATTCAATGAGATCATGGCTGATCATCCAAATTCAGTACCCTGTCCCTGCTTTCTCCCCATATCCCTTGATCCCTTTAGCCTTAAGAAATATATCTAACTCCTTCTTGAATATATTTAGTAAGTTGGCCTCAACTGTCTTGTGTGGTAGAGAATTCCACAGGTTCACCACAGGAAGAAATTCCTCCTCATCTCTGTCCTAAATGGCTTACCCCTTATCCTTAGACTGTGACCCCTGGCTCTGGACTCGCTGACCATCGGGAACATCCTTCCTGCATCTAGTCTGTCTAGTCCTGTTAGAATTTTATAAGTCTCAATGCGATCCCGTCTCATTCTTCTAAACTCCAGTGAGTACAAGCCCAGTTGACCCAATCTCTCCTCATACATCATTCCTGCCATCCCAGGTATCAGCCTGGTGAATCTTTGCTGCACTCCTTCCATGGCAAGAACATCTTTCCTCAGATAAGCCGACCAAAACTGCACACAATACTCAAGATGTGGTCTCACCAAGGCCCTGTACAACTGCAGCAAGACATCCTTGTTCCTGTACTCAAACCCTCTCGCTACGAAGGCCAACATACCATTAGCATTTTTCCCACTACCGATGTCAGGCTTACTTTCTGTAATTCCCTGTTTTCTCTCTACCACCTTTTTTGAATAGTGGGGTAACATTAGCTACCCGCCAATCCATGGGTACTGTTCCAGAGTCTATTGAACTTTGGAAGATGACCAGCAATGCATCTACTATTTCTAGGGCCACTTCCTTAAGTACCCTAGGATGTAGATTATCGGGCCCTGGGGATTTATCGGCCTTCAATCCCATCAATTTCCCCAACACCATTTCCCTACAAATACTGATTTCTATCAGTTCCTCCCTTTTCATTAGACCCTATGTTCCCCGACATCTCTGGGAGGTTATTTGTGTCCTCCTTTGTGAAGACAGAACCAAAGTATGTATTTAATTGGTCTGCCATTTCTTTGTTCCCCATTATAAATTCCCTTGATTCTGACTGCAAGGGACCTACGCTTGACTTCACCAATATTTTTCTTTTCACATATCTATAAAAGCTTTTACAGTCAGTTTTTATGTTCCCTGAAAGCTTACTCTCATACTCTATTTTCCCCCTCTTAATTAATCCCTTTGTCCTCCTTTGTTGAATCCTAAACTGCTCCCAATCCTCAGGTTTACTGCTTTTTCTGGCCAATTTATATGTCCTCTCCTTGGATCTTGTGCTATCCCTAATTTCCCTTGTTAGCCACGGTTGAGTCACCTTTTTTGTTTCATTTTTATGCCAAACTGGGATGAACAAATTCTGTAGTTCATCCATGCGATCTTTGAATGTTTGCTATTGCCTATCCACCGTCAACCCTTTGAGTGACATTCCCCAATCAATCCTACCCAACTCGCGCCTCATACCATCGTAGTTTCCTTTATTTAAATTCAGGACCCTAATCTCTGAGTCAACTACTTCACTCTCCATTTTAATGAAGAATTCTATCATATTATGATCTCTCCGACCCAAGGGGCCTCGCACAACAAGATTGCTAATTAATCCTTTCTCATTACATAATACCCAGTCTAAGATGGCCTGATCTCTAGTTGGTTCCTCGACATATTGGTCCAGGAAACCATCCCGTATACACTCCAGGAATTCCTCCTCCACAGTATTGTTACTAATTTGATTAGCCCAATCTATATGTAGATTAAAGTCACCCATGATAACTGCTGTGCCCTTATTGCAAGCTTCTCTAATTACTCTTTTAATACGGGATGGGAGGCCAGGAGCAGCATGCAGTGGGGAGGCCTTCTGGGGGGGTGGGTGAGGCAGGGATGCAGCATCCAGGAGGTAAGTGGAAAGGCACTTACATCCTGGATCCAGCGGTCCTCGCCTTACTTTAGCTGGTGGGTTCCTCAAGGCCTGAAAAACCCGACTAGCCAGAGTTAAATTTAAAATGGAGATTAAACCTGAGGCATGGCAGCCTCATTTTAATATTTAAATGAACACCCTGCATCTTGGGAGTGGTTTGACTGCCCCCCCTCTCAGGTTGAAACCGGAAATGGACGGGTTGGAGGTAGGGATTCAGACTTTTAACACTTTAAATTCCCACCCAACCCAAACCCAGTGTGTCTTTGAGCTTTGATTTGAGATTGCAGCTACATTTGCAGGTTAAAAACTGATTAGACCATACATGGATGAAGTTCAGCTTTAAACTTTTTTTGTAAATAACCAGTTTGCTATAAATATTAACATTCCTCCAGGCGGAATTATGCAGAGATTGAGCTGCTGTTTCAACTGCTTCGAGCATTTACTGGGCGTTTCCTGAGCAATATGACCTTCCTTAAGGAGTACATGGAAGAAGAGATCCCAAAGAATTACAGTGTGGCACAGAAGCGAGCCCTTTTCTTCAGATTCGTGGAGTTTTATGATCCCAACTTTGGAGACGAGCTTAAAGCCAAGGTGACTAATACTATGCTGTAGAAATGAGCCGATCGGCACTTCGAACTTCCTACTGGCATGCCCAAAAATACCTAGAATTGGTTCTCTCGACATTTAAATGGTTAATTTGTAGGAAATTTCAGAACCAAAGAAACCCCAGACAACTGAATCATAGAATCTTGCAGCACCGAAGGAGACTATTCGGCCCATCATCCCAGTATCGGCTCTTTGGAAGAGCTATCCCCCTGCTCTTTCCCCATAGCCCTGCAATTTCTCTCCCCTCCAAGTATTTATTCAATTCCCTTTTGAAAGTTACTATTGAATCTGCTTTCAGGTAGTGTATTCCAGATTATAACAACTCGCTGCATTTAAAAAAAAAAAAGTCTCCTCACCTCGCCGCTGGTTCTTTTGCCAATTACCCTTAAATCTGTGTCCTCTGGATGTTGGCGCCCTCTCTTCAGATTTCATCGTGGAGGCAGATACTTGACCATTTCTTATAGCCAGGTTAATTCATTTGCTTTGAAGCGAGAAAAGAAAAATTCCTGAGGATACACAATTTTATCATCGCTCATCAGATTAGTAATAACTTCTAAAGTACAGTTAAGACCCTGATATATTTGGTATATGTTCACTTCAGAAATCGTGTAATTCGTTTGTTTGCTAGGCTCAGGCATTTCAAAGCCTCTAAGCCAATGTTGAGTGTTTTTATTGCTGCCATTGGCTCTATCACTTTCCAGAATGATTAACCATTATAATGGAACTGTAATGGGAAAATGTAACAGTGACTTTCTAGATTTAATGTATTTATGCGTTTAATTTATTTCTGCTGTGATTGCAAATGATGGATGAATGGATTTAATTTTCAGATATTTTATGATTTAATCATTGAAATGTTTGACTTTTAAATACCAAAAAAAGGCCCATGTAACCAAAGCGATTAAGGGATTTCAGCTGCAGCACTTTGGTGAAATGAAATGAGTTAGGTTCTCGTTTGGAGATGCAATTAAACAAGATTTCGCAATTTAAAAAAAAAAGCTCCTGAATATTTGCTTGAGGTTTTATTTACTGTGTGTCGTCCATTATCTTTGACGTCGTGTGTGGTCCACTAGGTGCCAGCAAACATACATCAGCGACAGAGTGCGCTTACTGCAATTGGTGGTATTTACTCAGTCAAGTGAAGCTTTGAAGGATACAGAGGTTGGTGCACAGCTGACCTCTGGTCCTGTGTCCAATGTGTTCCTCTTGCACAATAACACGCCTTCTGCATGTCGTTATGGTGGATCTACCTGTTCATGAAAAGCTTTTATTTATTCCAATTTTTAATTTTGCGCCAGTTATCTTTTTAAACATTGTGTTGAAATTTTGATGTAATGCATAAATAAGAGTTTATATTTTATCTTCAGTTCTGAAGATCCAAACTTTATATAATGTACTATTTCTATGACATGCTTCAAAGGGCTGGCAGGCATGATGGGCTGAATGGCTTCCTTCTGTGCCGTATCATTCTATGAATACTGTTGCACTTTTAAATTTTCAAATGTGCATCCTGCAGGGTAACTCTTGTGCTGTTTGCTGATGATTTCTGCTGTTGTGTTTGTGTTTAGGCTCTGCAGCACATCTTGATCCCTGCATTCCAGTCCAGCTTTGACAAAGGTGAAGGGGAGCAACTGTTAGGGCCACCAAACCCTGAGGGAGATAACCCAGAAAGCATCACGAGTGTTTTCATCACCAAGGTAACGCTAATGTGGATTTTTGTGCAAGTTTCTTGTTAGTAAACGCATGTAAAGGAGTCTTGTTACAAATTCATGCATTCATATTCGTTGCTGTGTTAGTGTGGTAAACTGATTAATTCTTATTAATGGGTATTAAAGTATGATTGTACTTCATTGGGGCTGAAAATGCAGTCCCACCTGTGACAACTCATAAATCATTTTGACTTTTTACAAGAAAAAGTTTTTGCGTGCTAAATATTAATAATTCAGACATCTCCACATTTTACAATGTTCCCAGTGATGATATCTGCACCTAGAGCACTTTTGGAGGAATTAAGATGCCCAAGGCTTTTACATAATTTACTTTGTGTGAAAGTATTTTATTTTGTGTAATTGCGACTACTGAGTGTCGTGAAGAAGAATGAGAAAATTACCGTAGCCTCCAGAAGCATTTCATGAGTCGCAGTATCTGTATTAATTCAGTTGGACTTATTATCATAGAACGATACAGCACAGAAGGAGGCTATTCGGCCATCGTGCCTGTGCCGGCTCTTTGAAAGAGCTCTCCAATTAGTCCCACTGCCCTGCTCTCTCCCCATAGCCCTGCAGATTTTTCCTTTTCAAGTATTTATCTAATTCCTTTTTAAATGTTACTATTGAATCTGCTTCCACCACCCATTCAGGCAGTGCATTCCAGATCATCATAACTTACTGCGTAAAAAATAATTCTCCTCCTCTCATCTCCCCTCTGGTTCTTTTCCCAGTACCTTCAATCTGTGCTTATTAATAATTAATTGATTTATTAAGTAGTAATCTTATTACTCTTTTTCTCAGGTACTGGACCCAGAGAAGCATGCTGAAATGTTAGATGCTTTAAGGATTTACTTGCTGCAATTTGCAACTCTTCTCGTTGAGCATGCCCCTCACCACATCCACGACAACAATAAAAATAGAAACAGTAAGCTGAGACGCCTGATGACATTTGCCTGGCCCTGCCTACTTTCCAAGACCTGTGTGGACCCAGCCTGCAAGTACAGTGGCCACTTATTACTGGCACACATCATTGCCAAATTTGCAATTCATAAAAAGATCGTCTTGCAGGTAGGCCTCAGATTATAAACCATGTAACTCCATGCGGCTCTTTATGGAGGATGTAAGCCTCGATGGCGAATCTTAATTGAGAAGGTGATGGCTGCATCTACTGACAGTGAAACCTGTATAAACGGACACTTATTGAGAGACCCAAATAACTTGCACAGTAAAATATACAAGAGACACTCCGAAATCACAGACCCTCGCTAATTATGAACCACGCTTAGCCTTTGATGTATTGAGCCCTTTTGCAACTTAAAACACGGGAAACAGCCTGTTGTGAAGCTGCTATATCTGGAACTTTCACCGAGTCTGGATCACTGACGCTTCCTTTCTGCACCCCCCAATTCCCGTGAGATCAGTGTATGCCGGTTAGCGCATGGCGGCAGCAAGTTGTGTGAAAGAAACAGCTTTTGTGGAATGGCGAGCTCTTTACCCAGCATCCGTTGAGAATCCGCTCCATCTTTGGGATTGAATGCTGGCACAGCTCTGTCCCAGGGAGAGAGTTGTTTCTGCCACTATGGATGCTGGGTAAAGAAATCCCCATTCTACACAGTACGTACAATGACCATTTTGAAAATAAGGACACCTGCAAAAAAAGGAGAGCTGATGCCAGTCCTGAAGGTGTCCGTGATTTACAGGATTCACTGTGCATCTGTATAGAGCAGCATACAATGTTTTTTTTTTTTTGGCTGAGTAAAATTGGATCCAACTCTTGTGTTTAACCATTGGAAATTGTTGATATTTTCAACAGCTAACACATTTATGTTGCACTTAGAGGCAAATACTGTAAAATCTAGTACAGAACTAGATATTTAGCACATATTTTTGCACTTTAAGGACACTGAGTGGAACACCAATTTAATATCTATTCTATAACCTGCTTAACTTTGGTAATGCCATAGTGCTTTGCCTGTGTAACTGAAATTGAAGCGTAAAGAAAGTCTATTTTGAGTTTTTTTTTCCCAATTTGAATCAAGATAATTTTTACATGCAAGTGTTAATATGTTTTCTGAATTTTGTTAACTGGTACTGAGTCAGATTTTGAAAAATAATGGGGGACAAAACAGTTTTGCAGTTAAGCTAAATTAGCTCACAGGTAGCACATTCATACTTCTGAGTCAGTAGATCATGGGTTCATGTCCCACTCCAGAGTTTGAGCACTATATCCAGACAGATTCATCAGTAGAGTGCTTCATTCTCAGAGGGTCTGTTTTCTTCTGGTGATGACGTTAGTCTGAGGCCCCGTGTGTCTGTTCAAGTGGATGTATGAGATCCGATGACAATATTCCAAGAAGAGCAGGGAGTTCTCCTGCTGTCCAGACCAACATTTATCCTCAATCAGTGCTTCCAAAACAGATCATCATGTCTTTTATCTCATTACTGTTGATGGGAACTTGCTGTGTGCAAAATTGGCCGTCACAAAACAGCAGTGATTAAACTTCAAAAATACCTCATTGGCTGTGAAGTGCTTTGGGGCGTCCTAAGGACTTGAAAGGTGTCACATTTCTTTGAGACATTTTTGCTTGTTTTTAATAAATCAGACATGCTTTGGAAGGTAGAACTTTGTCTTAAGTGCTGGTGAAAATGCAGAAAAACAAACTGGCGATTGCTCCTATACTTTACCTTGTTACACAGGCAAAGTAAAAGCAGAGAGAACTTCTATGCTGGGGAGTTGCAGCTTCCAGCTGTATAGCTTGATTAGTTGAAAGGAATTCTCTTCTAGTTTTGTTTTTAAAACCACCACTTCGGTGGTGCTGGACTTGGCCTCTCTTCAAAATTTGAATATAATGTGAAAGCACTGCAACAATGATAACTTGCATTTATATAGCGCCATTGACATTGTAAAACATCCCAAGGCGCTTCACAGGAACGTTATCAAACAAAATTTGACACTGAGCCACATGAGATATTAGGACAGATGACCAAAAGCTTGGTCAAAGAGGTAGGTTTTAAGGAGTGTCTTAAGGGAGGAGAGTGAGGTAGCAAGGTGGAGAGAATTCCAGAGCTTGGGGCCTCGGCAGCTGAAGGCACAGCCGCCAATGGTGGAGCGAAGGGAGTGGGGGATAGACAAGAGGCCAGAATTGGAGGAGCACAGAGATCTCGGATGTAGGGCTGGAGTAGATTACAGATGTAAGAAGTCACACAACACCAGGTTATAGTCCAACAGCTTTATTTGAAATCACAAGCTTTCGGAGCGCTGCTCCTCCTTCAGGTGAAGTGGAGAAATGCATAAAGACACAGCTTATATAGTCAGAGAATCATGTCAGATGTTTACAGGTAACCTTTCCAACTGCCATTTATCGCACCTCGGCAGAGAGATAATCACAGCAGTCAAAGGTGTGAATGGTGTCCAAACAGGTCAGTCAGGGAAACATTACATCAAAGAACAATGAGGTGGGGTCACAAGGGGTCAAATATTGCAGATGCTGGGGTCTGTATGAAAAACAAAAAAAACAGACAAAAAACATTTTTTTTGGCTGGAAATCACAGCAGGTCCAGCCGCATCTGTGTAGAGAGAACAAGCCAACGACGACTCGAGTCTGGATGACCCTGCATCAGGTGGGGTTACATGTAGCGTGACATGAACCCAAGATCTCGGTTAAGGCCGTCCTCATGGGTGCGGAACTTGGCTATCAGTTTCTGCTCGACGATTTTGCGTTGTCGTGTGTCTCGAAGGCCACCTTGGAGAATGCTTACCCGAAGATCGGAGGCTGAATGTCCTTGACTGCTGAAGTGTTCCCCAACTGGGAGGGAACACTCCTGCCTGGTGATTGTTGCGCGGTGTCCGTTCATCCGTTGTCGCAGTGTCTGCATGGTCTCGCCGATGTACCATGCTCCGGGGCATCCTTTCCTGCAACGTATGAGGTAGACAACGTTGGCCGAGTCACATGAGTATGTACCATGTACCTGGTGGGTGGTGTCCTCACGTGTGATGATGGTATCTGTGTTGATGATCTGGCATGTCTTGCAGAGGTTGCTGTGGCAGGGTTGTGTGGTGTCGTGGTCGCTGTTCTCCTGGAAGCTGGGTAATTTGCTGCGAACGATGGTCTGTTTGAGGTTAGGCCGCACCCATGAGGACGGCCTTAACCGAGATCTTGGGTTCATGTCACGCTACATGTAACCCCACCTGATGCAGGGTCATCCAGACTCGAGTCGACATTGGCTTGTTCTCTCTACACAGATGCGGCTGGACCTGCTGTGATTTCCAGCCAAAAAAAATGTTTTTTGTCTTTTTTTGTTTTTCATACAGACCCCAGCATCTGCAATATTTGACCCCTTGTGACCCCACCTCATTGTTCTTTGATGTAATGTTTCCCTGACTGACCTGTTTGGACACCATTCACACCTTTGACTGCTGTGATTATCTCTCTGCCGAGGTGCGATAAATGGCAGTTGGAAAGGTTACCTGTAAACATCTGACATGATTCTCTGACTATATAAGCTGTGTCTTTATGCATTTCTCCACTTCACCTGAAGAAGGAGCAGCGCTCCGAAAGCTTGTGATTTCAAATAAAGCTGTTGGACTATAACCTGGTGTTGTGTGATTTCTTACATTTGTCCACCCCAGTCCAACTCCGGCATCTCCACACCGTAGATTACAGAGATAGAGAGGGGGCCGAGGCCATGGAGTGCTCTGAAGAAAAGGATGAGAAACATAGAAAAATAGGAGCCAGAAGTAGGCCATTCGGCCCTTCGAGCCTGCTCCGCCATTCAGTATGATCATGGCTGATCCTATATCTCAATACCATATTCCCGTTCTCTCCCCATACCCCTTAAACGATAACTTGCAAATTAGCTCACGGGTAGCACATTCATACTTCTGAGTCAGTAGATCATGGGTTCATGTCCCACTCCAGGGTTGGATCAAATGAGAATTTTAAAATTGACAAGTTGCCAGTTTGGGAGCCAATGTAGGTCGGCGAGCACAGGGGCGATGGGTGAACTAGCAATATATATATATATTTTTAAGAATTCGGGGTGCCATCATCGTGTTGAGCTCAAGCATTTTTAAACTAAGATGAACATTAACACAATTTTGCACAGGTTTTCCTCAGTCTGCTTAAAGCCCATGCTATGGAAGCTCGATTGGTAGTCCGGCAAGCGATGGCCATTTTGACGCCGGCTGTCCCTGCTCGAATGGAAGATGGGCATCAAATGCTGACTCACTGGACAAGAAAAATAATTGTGGAAGAAGGGCACACGGTGCCTCAGTTAGTTCATATCTTGCATTTAATTGTTCAACATTTCAGGGTAAGTTCCTATCACAAGAACAAAAAAGTGAACTTTTATCTTTTAATTAGCTAACAACCTCAAAGCAAAATGCATACTAAGTACTTGAGACGTGACATGTGGCAAGTGTAGTGTGCTCGGGAGGAAGAGGTGACTGTGGACCTCTGGTTCCCAAAGCTCTCCACCACTAAAGGTTTTCCTCGCCTCATGTCTGGGTCTGTTGTAGACTCATTGATCGAGATTGATTGCTGTGATTGGTCAACAACTCCATTATCGTTGTATTGCGTGACTACCAGAATGGTAGAAGGTGAGCTAGATGGGCCTTGGTCTTTTTTCGTATAGCAATTCCAGTGTTCCTAAGCAGTAGGAGTATTCCCATCCTCATTTATACATCATTTCTGCTGGCTGTCTTCCTGGGTAGAGCTCTACACAGTTGTCTATTATTGCTTGAAGGAAATAGGATAGACATGCAATCAAAAGCAGACCTCAAAACTGGAAGGAAAGGTCAGTGAAGGAGAGCAAGAGTAGCATTGCAGAAATGTTCTGTGCCACATGAAGGATGGTGGATTCCTTCCTAAACTCGCCATCTGAAAGTCTTTTAATAGCGTTAATCTGATATTCTGCAAAAGGCTTGTGTTATTTTGCACTATCACTCAGTGGCATTGCAAGAAATGTAGCAGAGGTTAAAATAGAGAACAAAAACTCTTTTGTGATAAGAGAAATGCATCTAGCTCTGCTCCACAAGCAGGATTTCAGTTTTGGGATTAACCTCTTGCACTTCATCCTCATGGTTTATGCCATCATTTGAACCCATCAGTTTGATTCCTGCTTCCATTCCACTCTGACTCATTCAATACCCTTATTAGAAAAGATGACCTGACAAAATTATGTCTTTGATCAGGAGAAAAAAAAAATCAGATGTGAATGACATTTACTGGAAGGTGTGGTATGTTAATTGCAATAATGCACATCTGTCCATCATTAAAACGTCTGCAAAGGTGTGTCACCAGTACACTGTATTTTACAAGGGATGCATGTTGGAATCAACGTTCCCGTTAAGCTGCATGGCCGCGCAGGCTGCTCACCCGCTTTTACATTGAAGAAACACACATGCGTGAAAATTTGAATGGGCCGTGCAGCCATTTAAAAGGCCAGCGCAGGGAATAAAAAAATTAAAGGGAACATTGGCTGGCATCTTTTTTTGTTGTATAATGCCAGTTTGACAATATATAGACATTAAATAAAGGAAGTGTGTTGAGTATTCCGTAATAGTATTGGAAATAATGTTTCTCTTTAGGTGTACTTCCCGGTGCGACACCACCTTGTGCAACACATGGTTAGTGCCATGCAGCGACTCGGCTTCACGCCTAGTGTCACCATTGAACAGAGGAAGTTGGCTGTAGATCTGGCTGAAGTTGTCATTAAGTGGGAGCTGCAGAGAATCAAAGACCAGCAGGTAAAATACTATATTTAGAATATAAATACACACCACCTTTAAAAGTATGACGGCCAGACATTTATTAATGTAGAATTCAACATTTTAATTCATTTTTAACATCATCTTGGTACAGATTAAAAAGTCCCAGGTATTTAATTTTTTGTTTTAAGAGGTACAGATTTAGCTTTGTGAAGCTAGATTGCAACATTGCAGCACTGTTTCCTTCCAAACATACAAGATCGTTGCCAGAGAGTTAATAATACTTCAAAGGATTCCTTGCTGAATTTGCCATGCTTCTGTGAGTAAGGAGGATACCAGTTTAAGCATTGAACAGTTGGATGGTTTTGAAATTGGCTGCTTTAAATCTAGATTCTGATGTTCAGAGCTGTGTGTTTATTTATATAGAAATGCATTGAATGTTATACTTATCGATGAAGGAGACTGCCAGCATCTATCCAGATTGCAGGTGGACTGAACAGTGTGCGCGCCCAGGTACAGATTGGGACACTGTAAAAATTGGTTCCTTTTTTTATTCCTACCAGAATTATTTTTTGTAGATCTTCACCTGGCACTGAAACCTGGATTTATTGCTGAATCTGTACCTATATTTTCATTTTTTGTTTAATTCTTATTCAGTTAGGGGTCTGGTATCCGTTAAATCTAAGCTTTGATTTTACAGGATAATGCATCTTGTTTTAGCCCAGTGGTTTGATGGGTTAGTTAACAATCCTGGGGAGGGGATGTTATTTACTATCCAAAACATCTCTTGGTATCATTAAAGATGGTCCCATCATTGTGTCAGCCTAGACACTCTCGCCTCTGAGGCAGAAGGTTGTGGGTTCAAGTCCCACTCCAGAGACTTGAGCACAAACTTTAGGCACACACTACCAGTGCAGTACTGGGGGAGTACTGCACTGTTGGAGGGGCCATCTTTCGGATGAGACATTAAACCGATGCCCTGTCTACCCTGTTAGGTGGACATAAAAGATCCCACAGCGCTATTGGAAAAAGAGCAGGGGCGTCCTCCCTGGCGACCTGGCCAATATTTATCCCTCAACGAACAGATTATCTGGTTATTATCACAGTGCTGTTTGTGGGATCTTGCTGTGTGCAAATTGGCTGCTGTGTTTCCTACATTATAACAGTAACTACACTTCAAAAATACTTCATTGGCTGTAAAGCGCTTTAGAAACATAGAAGATAGGAGCAGGAGTAGACCATTCGGCCCCTCGAGCCTGTTCCGCCATTTAATGAGATCATGGCTGATCATCCAAATTCAGTACCCTGTCTCTGCTTTCTCCCCATATCCCTTGATCCCTTTAGCCTTAAGAAATATATCTAACTCCTTCTTGAATATATTTAATAAGTTGGCCTCAACTGCCTTCTGTGGTAGAGAATTCCACAGGTTCACCACTCTGGGTGAAGAAATTCCTCCTCATCTCAGTCCTAAATGGCTTACCCCTTATCCTTAGACTGTGACCCCTAGTTCTGAACTCCCCCGCCATCGGGAACATCCTTCCTGCATCTAGTCTGTCCAGTCCTGTTAGAATTTTATAAGTTTCAATGAGATCCCCTCTCATTCTTCTAAACTCTAGCGAATATAAGCCTAATCGACCCAATCTCTCTCCATACGTCATTCCTGCCATCCCAGGTATCAGCCTGGTGAATCTTCACTGCACTCCCTCCATGGCAAGAACATCCTTCCTCAGATAAGGCGATCAAAACTGCGCACAATACTCAAGGTGTGGACTCACCAAGGCCCAGTACAACTGCAGCAAAACATCCTTGCTCCTGTACTCGAATCCTCTCGTTATGAAGGCCAACATACCATTTGCCGCCTTAACTGCCTGCTGCACCTGCATGCTTACCTTCAGCAGCTTTGAAATGTTCTGAAGTCGTGAAAGGCATTATAGAAATGCAACCTCTCTTTATTGTGACACTTGGCATGCAGCCTGGCAGCCTATACAGAAAAGGGATCACGCAGTTATGTAGGGACATTTATAAAGTGATAGGTAACACTGAACCCAAGAACATATCGTGCATTAAAAGAAAAACAAGAACTATTGATGCTGTGTTCAAATGGGATGTTTTATGGGATGTTTTACTATGTTAAAGACACTACATAAATGTAAGTTGTTGTTGAATGTGCAGCTGAGTTGACTTCATATGAACTGAAAGAAGTTAAGGAAGCAAAACTCCTTTATTGTGGTGTATGTCTTGATTGCTGAAATGAGATTTACATCTGATGTAAAACTGATTTTCGTTACAGTTCTTTTCATACATGACTGAAATATGTAACCTATTGATTTTTAGATATTAACATCACCTGAGCATTGAATGTTTTTTCACCCTTTTTTTGTATACTGTTTATAAAATGTAGGCAGATTCCGATCCTGATGCGAATGGCAGCGGTGAGGGAACCAGTGCAACCAATGGTAATGTCAAGCGAGGTTTATCGGTGGATTCCGCTCAGGATGTGAAACGCTTCCGAACAAATGTTGGGACTGTGAGTACAATCCAGAGACAGACGGAATTACAATGGTTTGCATTTAATGCTTTAAGAATAATTGCGCACTTACTTCGATTTTCTTTCCTACCCTTGATTTTTGCAAGAAAATCTTTTATTTGTTCGAGCGTTTAAACTTGAGCTATGTAATTAACATTTTTGATCACCTCATTGGGGAAGTTGTGTAGGTGAAGTTTTAGATGCAGTTATGTTATTGCAAATGCTCTTGTGCCAGAACTAAGGTTCAAATTGTGTTGAAATACATTTCATGTCATTAGTCTGGCTGAGAAAATAAATATAGTTGAATAGTGTATTTCTGGTGAATATAGTATGACTATTCATTAATTGCCATAAATGTGCTATCTACTCAATAGATTAAAACTTGTTAGTTATATTGGGAGATACAAATATTTGAGTTAGTGAGTTTGAAAAGTGTATTGTGGGTTATGTAGTGCAATGAAGCTATTAAAAGCAGGAATGGCTAAAGTTCAACATTAGATAATTAGCTGTTTTACCTTAAGCACAGTGTGTAATTGTGAACTTGTTTTTATAGTCAATCTGCCATGTTTTCATATAATTGAACTATGATAAAAGTGGCGACATAGCCTGGTTATTAACGTTCAGCATTTTACACACTGACGTAGTTGGTATTTAGCCGAACCTGCCTACACTTTGTTGATTTACGTTGTTTTCAGCTAACATTACTTAGCTGGTATGACTGAATTCGGTGTATCTGTGATATTAAAGTGGCTGTCGTGTTAAACTAATTGAAAATATTGTGGCTCAATAGGACACCATGTTCTGATCTAAGCTGCACCAAATGTTCATACTTCGTTCTAATGTTTCTTAATTTCTGGGGAAAAAAAACACTTGGCTGGCAAAACTGGAAATGACATAAATCCATGAATTTACCCTGATTCAGTCACGAACAGCAATAGTCGTCCTCTACGTCTTTGTGTAGCTTACTGCATTTTACTCTTCCTGCCACCACTTTATTTTAACTTAATTAGAAAGTGCATCCATAATGGTTTTGTAGATTGCAGTTCAGCAGGTGTCAATAATAAACATTAAACTCTTAAGAATACAACCTTTTTAAAAATTCTTTGCTGATGCGCTAGTTTTTTTTAGTTAATTGCTTTGCACACTTCACTGTTAAACAGACGCTAAAATATTTAACGTGCTTCCTATGAAAGTTAATGTACTTGCTATGTCAACTTGTGTGTAGTGTTAAGTTAAATATATTGATAACATGAATCAAATACGTACGCCTGGATTTTGTTGATCTGTTTACTTACCGTGATATTCTGGTAACTGGATAAGGGGTAGTTCTTTAATTTGTGTTAAATTGATTTTTTTTTAACTGCAGGGGGTTGGAAAATGAAATATTTATTAGAAACTCCCAGAGAGCATGTTCTTGCATTCCTTTTTAGAAAGTGGAGATTAAGCCTCAGCTCAGCTGGAAGCATCCAATAAAAAGCAAGTTGAAATTGGAAATGCGTTCACATAATTTGCCTCTTGCCAGCTGGATGATGCCTCAACGCTCTGGTCGTAGTTTTCTTGTTGCTGGCATTCAGGGAAATCTAATGGTATAAGACGAGCCCCCACAATGTGGAAAATGACCCAACTCCCCCTTTTGTTATTATGGAAATTGTCTCCCATTGTTTAGGGAACTGCAAATGTTTTTAAATCTTAAGCAAATTTGTAATCTTCCAAAGCCAAATCTATCTACTGATGGAGAGACTAAACATTGCAGTGTGCTTTATGCTGGAATAGGACGCCTCGAGCTTCTTCCCTCCCAAACGTGCCTTGGCCAGTAAATGGCAAAGTAGTTAAAGCCGGTTAGAATGCTCCTGAAGCAAAAGCAGCTTTGGAGACTGTGTGTTCTGGCTCAGTTTAACCACTGCATGTATATTATTAACCTGGTCCATGTTACTGCACCCAGGGAAGCAGGCTTGCTATGTGTAATAAACTTACAGCTTTTGAAAGATTCTTTCTGCAAATCGCTGCAATCTACTGATTTGATTTTGGATAAAACTGGTGCCTGATGGATTTGATCTGAAATCTTGTGTCTAGTTGCGAACGTAACCTGACTTAATTTTTTTTTAAACCAACAGGTATTTGGGCGCAGCCAGTCCTTAACAGGGGCTGATCATCTGCTTTCTAAACCCATTGATAAGCAGCACACTGATACCGTAGTGAATTTCCTCATCAGAATAGCTTGCCAGGTAAAGGTCACACTTCTTTGTGATGTCCAAGAATAACTGCAGGCAATGAACTTTAATGTCATCTAAGATTTGATTTGAACTGTCAGCACTGATCGTGTTAGCGAAACGTGTTGCATTAAGGGGATTTTTTTTGTACGGTTATTGCTTTAAACCAATTCTTTCTTTCAATTCCCTACTCTCTGCCATTTATTTAGTAATATTTTTGATCATCTGGTTCCTTGGTTCTCTTGGTAGTGCCCTCGCCTCTGAGTCAGAAGGTCGTAGGTTCACGTCCACTCCAGAAACCTGAGCACATAATCCTGACTGACACTCCCGGTGGGGTACTGAGGGAGTGCTGCACTGTCTTTTGGATGAGATGTTCAACCGAGGCCTCGTCCACCCTCTTAGGCGGACGTAAAAGATCTCATGGCACTATTTCACAGATGAACAGAGGAGTTCTTCCCAGTGTCCTGGCCAATATTTATTCCTCAACCAACATCACTAAACCATCACTGGTCATTGTCGCATTTGTGGGACCTTGCTGTGCGCAAATTGGCTGCCACGTTTCCCTACATTGCAGCAGTGACTACACTTCAAAAGTAATTCATTGGCTGGAGAACACTTTGGGACAATCTGAGGTTGCGAAAGGTGCTATATAAATGCAAGACTTTTTTTTATCATGTGCTCAAATCCTGGGCTGACATTTCAGTGCAGCAGTGAGGGAGTGCTGCACGTCAGAGGGGCCATCCTTTGAATAATACGTTGGACCTTGGTTCTGTCTGCCTGTTGCTGTGATTTAGGGAGGACGTGGCACTATTTGAAGAGCGGCAGAGCTTCTTCTTGGCCTCTTCCTCCCTCAATCAGAAAGGAGAGGGGGAAAAAAGGCACATTAACTGCTCAGTCATCCAAATGCTGTTTGTGGGTTCATGCTGTGAGCAAGATAACAGCAGGCACTGCACTTCAGAATAATTCATTGTGTATGTAGTGTTTGTGAGAGACATGATAGATGTTCTAGAAATGCAATGCTTCCTTTATTAATCTCTCTTTTCTCTAAAAGTGGGGGAAAATTTATGTTGTAATATCTGCTTGTCACTTTTAATAACTTAGTAATGCGTTGCCAGATTTTAGTTACAATTTCCCTCAGACACTGCTCTTCTAGAAAATAGATACAGCTGTCCATTTCTCCTGATTCCACATCTCTCAGAAGTCTTGTTGGCTCACTAACAATTTATATATATTATTTCACGCTTCTTTGCCCCTTTGAGGCAATACATTGGACTGTGTGTCATCGAAAATGCTGTACTGTACTGTGAGCTTCTTGTAGAATCTATGGTCATAGCCCCACTCCAGGACTTGAGCACAAAATCTAGGCTGACACACCACTGCAGTACTGAGGGAGTGCTGCACTGTCGGAGGTGCTGTCCATCGGATGAGACATTAAACCGAGGCCCCCCCCCCCCCCCCATCCTCTCGGGTGGATGTAAAAGATCCCATGGCCACTATTTCAAAGTAAAACAGGGGCTTTCTCCCCGGTGTCCTGACCAATATTTATCCCTCAACTAACATCATTAAAAAGCATTATCTGGTCATTATCACATTGCTGTTTGTGGGAGCTTTTTGTGTGCAAGTTGGCTACCGCATTTCCTACATTACACTTCAAAAATACTTCATTGGCTGTAAAGCGCTTTTGCGACGCCCTGCGGTAATGAAAGGTGCTATATAAATGCACGTCTTCCGTTATTTCAGGGTTAATCCAGTGCGAAAATTATATAATAGAATTATCTGTACCAAGACCCACCCGAGGTGCTGGTTGATTGGTGGAGTAGTACTGGTTCAACTCTAGGATGGAAGTAGAGCTGACACAACACTTCAAGATACATTGTTGAGTCAGCACAATGGCCACACTACAGTTGACATCGTCCTTGTGACAGAGGCATTTTTGAGTTTCCATGGGAATCTTAAGTGCTTGGTGTCTTACCGTGATGTTACCCTAACTAGCAGGAGTGCAGCAGTTTGTTTAGTGCATTTCACTCTGTTCAGCCTGGTAATATAACCAAGGGCATTACTCACCACCTGAATAACTCCAAAATGCTTTCGGTTCTCACCAGCTCTGTAAGACCCTCATTAATCAGACAGTTGTTTCCTTTAGACACGGACAAACTAGAAACATTAATTAATATTGATAAATTAGATTTTGTTGGACTTAAACCAAGCTTACACCCTGTTTATAGTAGCAAATGAAAGTTAGATTGTCCCAAACTCTAAATGTTTGTCACAAATGTGATGCAATTTAGTATTTTCTGGTACGAGCATAAACTGTTTCGGGTATCTTGCTATTGATTAGGCTGACCCAGAATTGTGATCTAAATTATTTTTCTTCTGATTATTGATTTCTCCTGTGCCACCTCTTATTGGGAAATTTAAAAAAAAACGATAGCTATACACATGTGCTCCACATAAAACTTGCTAAGAAAGAAACCAAACATATACTGACATCTTTTGTTTCTTAACCTGTCCCATTACCATCTCCTTTTGCCTTGAATATCTCTTAATGTCTCTTAACCTCTCCCGCCTTCTATCCTATCACAGACCTTCCCTTTTGTTCTTTCATCCCCTCCCCCATTTCCCAGCTCCTACACTTGCTTATAAATCTGTTCCATTTCCTGCTTTTTTCCAGTTCTGACAAAAGGTCATCGACCTGAAATGTTAACTCTGTTTCTCTCTTCACAGATGCTGCCTGACCTGCTGAGTATCTGCAGCATTTTCTGTTTTTATTTCAGATTTCCAGCATCTGCAGTATTTTCTTTTTGTATATACTGAAATACAACATTCTAAACAATACAGCCCTCTGACCAGTTCCATCTTCCCTTTAAACTTAACCCAATAACGTTGTGTTAAACTTGTCTCGTTCAGAGAATTCCCAAAGCTAGAATAGGGCGTCCATTTAAAAGTAGCACATGGCCATTAAAATAGCATGGTTGTTTTGCAAACTAGCCTCTTCCCTCGCCCCACCCCCATCCCCCCCGCTGCTAAACCAGATTGCCACTTATTCAAAATTAGACCCTTTTACAACGGTAACATTCCAAAGGAACTTGTTATTTCAAATTAAAACCAGCAAATACACAGCAGGTCCATTGGTATCTGCAGAGAGAATAGGTGGGTTAATGTTTCTGGAACGAGACCTTTCATGAGAACAGAAATAGGAAGGCAGGTGGGCCCCTTAATAGAAAAAGGAACAAAGAGCTTGCACTTATCGAGCACCATCTCATGTATTTCAGAAGGGTCTCAAAGCACGTGATGTAGAATGAATTACATTATGCAGTTACTTTTTTGTGGGCAGACACGGCAGCCATTTTGCGCACTGCAGTATGGCCAGAACATCTGTTTTTGCTGGTGTTGTTTGAGGGAGGAAAGTTGGCCCAGGATTTGGGGAGAACTCCCTGCTCTTCTTTGAATAGTGTCACAAGACCTTCAACATCTACCGGAACAGGTACATGAGGTCTCAGCCTAACGTCTCATCTGAAAAATGGCACTCCCCAGCATTGAGCTGAAGTGTTCCGTCTAGATTACGTGCTCAAATCCTAAGAGTGGGATCTGAAGCCACACCCTTGTGACTCTGAGGCGAGAATGCTGATAACTAAGACAACCTGACCAAACACAGAGGAGGGAGAACAGCAGCGAAAGCGCACGTGTATTTACAGCGTTTTCTGTTTCGCTTCCGATATTCAGCATGTGCAATTTTTTTTTTTTTTTAAATATCCCATTAGTACCTTTTAGATTGATCTTTGAATGCTTTCCATAGCTTACCCTTACACTGTTAAAATACTTTGGATTCATATCAGCCATGAAAGAATTGTAAACATTTCCTTATCCTTATCTTTTTATATATTGGAAATCCCTTGTGATGCGGTAACAGCAAAGATTTAACTCGGTCCCAGTTACATTGTGTGAGAACGTTACTGCTTTCAGCCTTGTGTATATATATATGATATATATGTGGTGGTATGACATATGCGGCAATTGATTCTCAGGTGAATGACTCCTCGAACACAGCGGGTTCGCCAGGGGAAATGTTGTCCAGGCGCTGTGTTAGCCTCCTGAAGATGGCTCTTCGTCCTGATATGTGGCCAAAGGCTGAGCTGAAACTCCAGTGGTTTGACAAGTTGCTAATGACGGTGGTATGATTTTTCAAATAGTTAACATTTTAAAGAGCTGTATACTGTGCTATTCACGTGTTTAATCGCTGTACCTTCCAGCCTGGACTTGTTCCAGCCTGCTTCTTGATTGGTCACTGAAATGCAGACATGCAAATAAATCACCCACCTTTCACTTCTCACAGCAGAGAGGGTAGACCCTTGGGGAAGCAGGAGGCTGACACATGGGGAGCTTAAACTTTGCAGCATTGTAAGAAAATAGCTGAAGGGGCAATCTTCACTGAAGTGTATAAGGATATTAAACGTAACAGATAAAGTAAACCCAGATTATTACTTCAAAGAACATCAAGATAGTCGGACACAAATGGAATGGAAATGAGTGAAAAGTCAATTCAGAGCAGATAGCAGGAAAAACTTTGCTCAGACTGATATGTTTGGAATAAGGTAACAGAGGCACAAAGACTGGGATTATTCAAAATGCAGTTCAGTAGTGCAATAGGAGAGTTGATGGACTTTGAGCCAAATGGTTATTTCTCATCCCTGACATTTCACCCAGACTGATGATAATTAAGAATATGAGGCTTTAATGAACTTTGTTTTCTGATTTTCTTTTTTGGCACTGTCATTTTTTCACTTCATGCAGAACTAAGCACAGTCTGTGGGTTTTTACAAGGCAGTTACAAGTCTGTAGGGCCAAAGTGACAGAAAGTACAGTAGGAAAGAGAAAGTGATTTATCAGCATCATTTCTACTGCTTAAGATGTCCAGCTGCCTTGGAACATACTGCAGTGTGTGTTCTTTGGTATAATGTACACCAGCTTAATACAATGTAGCCTTTGTTTATGATTTTTATATTTTTTCTTGACCTGTGGTGGTGTTGTCTGATAATGATGGATTTCCTAGCTCTTGCAATTGAATTATGTGACTTGAACTAAAGTGACATTGCACCACAGGATGTGAACCTTGATTCTAGGATTAACGTCGCGCGTGTGCGTGTGCGTGTGTGCGTGTGTGCGTGTGTGCGTGTGTGTGTGTGTGTGTGTGTGAAATCGTGACAAATTTAAGGCTCTGTTTATCACTAACTTTTCAGCTCGATAACTTCAAAAATGCCAAAAATTGATGAGGGGCTTTCCATTTACTTATCTTTTAGGTTGTTATCAACGTTCCCTCTAAACTGCACAGATGCGCAGCTCTCTGCCAGTCCTGCGCCACCCGGGACTGGCTTTTCCAATGTTAAATTTCCCACATGCACGAAACTGTGCATGGACCGCTTAAAGGGGCCAAACACCCAAAAAAAATTGGGGACAACATTGGTTGTTATGCGTTATTCTTTGACCGACTGAGTTGATAGCCAACCAGCTCACAGCCTTCTCCGAATGCTGTTGTTGAAGCAGTTTGAGGGGATGTGTGCAAACAAACAAGATTACCTTAACTGCTGATTTATTTTTCCTCTTGTTCCTTTGGGGAAAACACCAGCTTTCCTGCAGTAATTTGCAGTCAGCCAGGCCAAGATTGGGAACTCGCTGTGTGTGAATGGGTGCAATCCTATCACCACATGCTACAGTGCGTTAAGGAGCCAGCATGCCGAGCCACCTAGTCTTGCTTACCCTAAAGTGAGCTGGAAATTTTACTCCTATACCCGCAGGGCAGGCATGAACACTGAACAGTGACTAAGTTGCATAATTTAAGTATTTAAGTGGTGTTATCTGCGACATTATAGTGTCCCACAATGTGAGAGCCTTTTAGATCCTGTGATACAAACAGAGAGTCATTCAGAGAATGGTATTCATGTTTTACTAAGGAATGTAAGATTTTAATAGAAAAAAAATACTGCCTTTGGATTTGTTTTAATTTTTATAATCCCAAAGTCAACCTTTTGATTCAGCTTTTTTGAAATCAAGCATGAAGTAAAAGCAATATACAGTGAATTTTCAAAACGGTTTCAGCCCAATTTGAAATTTAAAGTTGTCCTGCTTGAATGATTGCAGTAATCGAGAGGCGTGCGGCACAGTACGAAAATTGGTTACACTCAATACATTTTTATGCAGAATGCGCACTTGCACATAGCTAAGATGAGGAAGCCTTTCATCTTGCTGGACATTTGGTGTCATATAATTGACATTCGATGAGGTATAATTAAATTTTTCCCAAACAATTTAGGAGAAATTTGTTTAGAAAGCTAAATATCCAGAATTATCCGATAATTTAATTAGCATTTCTGAAGAATTTCAGTTCTATGTTATCTTGACCAAGTTATCTTGCAGCCTGCTTTGGAGAAAATCTGTTGCATTTCACAGCACTGATTCCAAGCAGCAAAATTAGCCATTTGTCTTCTGGATTTTTTACTTTCCATTAATCTGTTTTTATAATGACGCGGCTGTTATCAGACTGATTACAATTAGTAGGCGAGAGACAAAATCAGATAGCTTCACAAAAATCATCTGGTAACTTCAAGCAACAAATGCAAAGTGCATTGACCGACTTGAGTTGCGTAGTCTTGTTATAATTGGTAGTAAAATGGTCCACATGAATATTTAATGTTTCTCTCTCTTCATCCTTCCCCCCCCCCCCACCCCACTTCTCTTTTTGTCAATTTAGGAGCAACCCAATCAAGCAAACATGGCGAACATCTGTACAGGACTAGAGGTGTTGAGCTTCCTGTTGACTGTGCTACAGTCTTCTGCCATTCTTAGTAGCTTCAAGCCATTGCAGCGAGGCATAGCGGCATGCATGACCTGCGGCAATAACAAAGTCCTGAGAGCCGTGCACACACTGCTTTCCCGTTTAATGAGTGTCTTCCCGACAGAGCCGAGTAGGTTACACAAATGGAAAAGTGCAATTTAAAAAAAAAAAAAAATTTTTTTAGCTAATGTTTCTGTGTTGTCAATATTGTGCCCTTCACTTTTAAACAGGTACTTCAAGTGTGGCTTCTAAATATGAGGAATTGGAGTGCCTTTACGCCGCTGTGGGAAAAGTGATTTATGAAGGCCTCACAAATTATGAAAAAGCAACAAATGCCAATCCAAATCAATTGTTCGGTAAGTCACCCAGAGGATTCAGCTGTCCTTTTTCGACATTAACCTTTAAAAATGTTTAATACGACACTCACAAAAATTGTACCCTGCACGTTTGAAAGCTTATTGCCGTCTTACCGTCTGATGACTTTGTCAAATCGTGGAGAGCAAACAGGCAGTGACGGGGAAACTTGACTTGGGACATCTGCTGACTTGACCAAGTTGGCCTGTCTGGGTGCCTCGTCAGAAGCTGTGCATCCGCTGACTTTTAATCTGATTGGCAATGGGACATCTCAGCTGCTCTCAAACAATGTTGTGCCCAAGAAATTGTGCAGTACATTTAGCCAAAAAATTGCCGAATTATTTCTGACATAACACCGGGGTGCATGTTGGGAACAAGGTTCGTGTGCAGGGAGATTGAATTCAAATCAGGACCTGCAAAGCTTTCACTTGGGTTAGCTACACTATAGAGTGTTGATGAAGTTAATAATAAGAGAAAATGCTGAAAGTGCAAAGCGAGTCTGATGAAGGAATTTCCACCCAGAATATTAGTTCATCTTTTCAAATGTTGACCGACGTCTTGTGCATTTCCAGCATATTCTGTTTCTTTTTAAGATTTGCAGTTTTTTTGATTTCATGATGCGGTTAATGCCAGATTTGCCATTTTTCAGGAAATTCCATTTCCTTTGCACTGCCCCGAGCTTGAGGACACTTAATGAATTGTTTCTAACAGCATATAGCCCCGTGCTGGACTGAGCACTGCATTGTACTTTAAAGACCCCGTGAATAGATTACTGCCAAATCTGTGTTGTAATATGGAATCATTGCGAACCTCAAACAGGCCTTGTCTCTTCCTAACCCCACCAACATGTAATTGTGTTCCTACGTTGCAAGAGCTATAAATCAGCAAAGAGCTGCAGGAGATGTTGGAAGAAGCAGTATCACGACCCGGATTATCCCTCCAGTCTCGCATCGCCTTGAGTCACTCTTCAGCCATTATCTGTTAAGTGAACTCCTTCAAGGTTCTCTCTCCTTTTTTAACTTCTATACCTTCCACCTGTTATTTGTCAATTTTTTTCTTAAGTGTTAGTCCCATTCATCCCCAGTCTGTTTTATTTTTTGTTGAAGTTTATCAACTTCATCTTGAACTTTCTGCCTTTTTTGTAAAATTCTTTCAGCCCTTGTCCTAGTCTTTGGATCTTTTCCTGTTTTTTTTTCAATAGATTAAGATTTTTTGCAATTTATCCAATAGGGAGCCCTAATTTAATCAGGATTCAAATGGCCGTATAAAGCTTTTTAATTTCACCCTCAGTATTTGGTGTCTGATTGGATCGAACAACCTAGGTATCCGTTAACCTGTGTTATAAAATTTGTAAGTTTAACGGTCGCTACTTTGCTTGTAATGCTCATGTCAATATACGTTCAGCCATCACTGTGAAATATTGCGGTAGCGCTGCTGATTTGGTAGATTCCTCACACTCTGCCACTGAATTGGTTCTGTCAGTAAAGCAGGTGTGAAATTGCTCAACGGGTCACATTGCATTCTCCTCTAACTGGCAAATGTCCTTCACCCACCCAACTTTGTGAGCAGTACCGGCAGATGTAATTTTAGTTTAAGAATTGGCAATTTGTCAGTTGTCAGCTTCTCGAATCCGAGTCTCCCAAGTACGCCACTTAACACTGCCCGTATTGTCTGAACTTTTGAGAGGTTTGGAACCCGAGCACATACTCGTCTTAAAACGTGCAATGACCTCTAACCTGTAAAAGTTAGCAGATGAATGCAGCTGATTGATTCAAGTTTAACCTGCAGATTGATCCTTTCACAGTATATTTAGCACATTTTTGTTGAGAGGCAGGAGCATCTGAGAGCTTAACATGAAATGCTTTGTAACCATAAAGCGTTTGTGTTATGTTTGAACTCCGCACCACGCTTGATCTTTTTTTGACATTGAGCGCACAATCGATTAAAATAAAATGGAATCTGGAAGTATTTATTGTAGAAGCTTTTAATTTTAAGTTTGTTCTTGGGATGTGACGAGGGTGCATTTATTGCACATCCTGAGTCACCCTGGGAAGGTGATGGTTGGCCTTCTTCATCGTAACAATTGTTAGGTCGCTTCAGAGGATTGTAAGAGTCAATCAAGCCGTATAAGACGGGAATGGCATGTAGGCCAGACCGGGTAGGGGTGTGGCAGGTTCCCTTCCCTGAAGGACACCGGTGAACCATGTGGGTTTTTATGCCAATTCAGCTGCTTTCATGGTCATTCGCTTTCTAGTGCTAGCCCACAAATGACCAGATTTATTGAATTCAGTTTCACAACTTGGACTTGCAACCTCTGGCTTGTTAGTCGAGCACCATAACCACTGCACTACCACGTCCTCTGATGGCCGAGTAAGTAAAGGCACCACCAGCTTGCAGTATCAAATCAGACCAGAAGGGTTGATTCCCAGTCTGTGCGGAGTTGGTTGATGGGGAGCTCCCAAAGCTAACAATCCCCTGACACTGTATGAAGAAGAGCAGGGAGTCCTGGCCAACATTACTCCAAAAGAAAATTCGATGCACTCGTCATTCATTTCATTCCTGTAAGAGCATAAGAAATAGGAGCAGGAGTCGACCATTTGGCCCCTCAGGCTTGCTCCGCCCTTCAGTAAGATCATGGCTGATCTTCTACCTCATCTCCACTTTCCTGCACTATCCCCATATCCCTTGATTCCCTTAATATCAAATCTATCGATCTCTGTCTTGAATATACTCAACGACTGAGCCTCCACAGTCCTCTGGGGTAGAGAATGCCAAAGATTCACCACCCTCCAAGTGAAGAAATTTCTCCTCAATCTCAGCCCTAAATGGCCGACCCCTTATTCTGAGACTGTGACCCCTGGTTCTAGACTCCCCAGCCAGGGGAAACATCCTCCCTGCATCTACCCTGTTGAGCTCTGTAAGAATTTTGTATGTTTCAATGCGATCGCCTCTCATTCTTCTAAACTCTAGAGAATATCGGCCCCGTCTACGCTATCTGTGAGATCGTGCTGTGCTGCAGAATGCCACTGCCTGCCTTCAGAAGAGCAGTCACTGCACTGAGAGGATTTTGTTTGTGAAGCGTCCTTGAGACATTTCTGAAATGTGATGAGGCGTGATACTTTGAGTTGAACAGGAAGAATTTGTAATTTGGCCTAAATGAGAAATCGGAGCATGTTATTCAAGGCTGCGAATGAAATATTCTATAATTAAGAATCAGTTCCTCTAGCATTGCATCTACTGTGGAAATTGGGCAGACCTGTTAATGTAAAGAAATGGAAAACAAAAAAAAGTGCTTTAAATTTGTATTGCAGCTATGTTCTTTTATGATAACATTGCTTGCATTGTTTGTGTTTTAGTATCCTGACACAAGCGTGGATTGCTTATTGTAACTGCTGGGCGTTTTCTAGAATATACAGCACAGAAGGGAGGCCATTTGGCTCATTGTACCAGTGCCGGCTCTTTGAAAGAGCTCTCCAATTAGTCCCACTCCCCTGCTCTTTCCCCGCAGCCCTGCAATTTTTCCCCTTCGAGTATTTATTCAATTCCCTTTTGAAAGCTACGATTGAATCTGCTTCCATCGCCCTTTCAGGCAGTGTGTTCCAGATCACAACAACTCACTGCGTAAAAAAAAATCTCCTCATCTCCCCTCTGGTTCTTTTGCCAATTAACTTAAATTTGTGTCCTCTGGTTACCGACTCTCCTGTCAGTGAAAACAGTTTCTCCCAATCTACTCGATGAAAACCCCATATAATTTTGAATTCCTCTGTTCAATCTCCCCTTAACCTTCTCTGCTCCAAGGAGAACAATCTCAGCTTCTCTAGTCTCTCCACATAATTGAAGTCCCTCATCGCTGGTACCATTCTAGTAAATCTCCTCTGTACCCTCTCCAAGGCCTTGACATCCTTCCTAAAGTGTGGTGCCCAGAATTGGAAACAATACTCCAGCTGAGGCCTAACCATTGATTTATAAAGGTTTAGCATAACTTCCTTGCTTCTAATCTTACAAATCACCATTTTGAACTTCAGGTACATTGATGATCCTGAAGTCTGCTTGCAGCAACAACCCCAGCTATATTGACCGCCTCATCTCTGTCTTCATGCGTTCTCTACAGAAGATGGTGAGAGACCATCTAAACCCACAGACGACACCAGGGGCATCTGAGACTAATACAGGTAATGGCATTGCTTTTAATATTGTTTCACCCGATGAGGTTGGAAAGAAAATGTGAAAGTCATTTTGCTGCGATGCCATTGCAATAAAACTAAATGCATTGCTTCGAAGAATGGGAAAGTGTCATTCAGCTTCTGAACACATAATAGCCTACTGTCTCTTGCAGCAGGTCAGTTTGATTTGTAGGCCAATATAATTTTCGTACAGTGGTACGAAGATTTGAGAAAAATGGATGTAGATGATTATAAGCATTTCATATTTCAAAATGTCTTGCATAATGTATACTTTGAGATGTTTTCATTGATGGTTTGTGAATAATGGGTTTTATATTCGATCGATGTACTGCCCAAAAACGCTTTGAAAATGTTCACTTTCAGTCTTTAGGCTATAAAATAAATATCAACCAGCACTTTACACATTTTCATAGTACGAGTTCATGCGTTTATATTTTTGATGTCAAGGTGATATCTCTGCAGTAAAAGGTACACGGTGTGTTTATTGCCCGAGTTCCCAGAACAAATTTCATTTTTCTTAAGCACTCACTACACAGAGATGTCTCGGGGCACTTTAGCAAATGGATATTGGATAGAAAGTGGATAAGGAATTGGGTGGATGGTGGTGAAAGGGAGAAGGTCAGATCCAGCAAACAGCATGGTCGAAGAACATCTTGAAGAACTATAGAAACATAGAAGATAGGAGCAGGAGTTGGCCATTCGGCCCCTCTAGCCTGCTCCGCCATTCAATGTGATCATGGCTGATCATCCAAGTTCAGTACCTGGCCACTGCTTTCTCCCCATACCCCTTGATCCCTTTAGCCTTAAGAAATATAGCCAACTCCTTCTTGAATATATTTAATGAATTGGCCTCTACTGCCTTTTGTGGTAGAGAATTCCACAGGTTCACCACTCTGGGTGAAGAAATTCCTCCTCATTTCTGTCCTAAAAGGCCTACCTCTTATCCTTAGACTGTGATCCCTGGTTCTGGATTCCCCGACCATCGGGAACATCCTCCCTGCATCTAGTCTGTCCAGTCCTGCCAGAATTTTATAAGTTTCAATGAGATCCTATCTCATTCTTCTAAACTCCAGCGAGTACAAGCCCAATCGACCCAATCTCTCCTCATACGTCATTCCTGCCATCCCAGGTATCAGCCTGGTGAATCTTCGCTGAACTCCTTCCATGGCAAGAATATCCTTCCTCAGATAAGACGACCAAAACGGCGCACAATACTCAAGATGTGGTCTCACCAAGGCCCTGTACAACTGCAGCAAGACATCCTTGTTCCTGTACTCGAACCCTCTCGCTATGAAGGCCAACACACTATTTGCCGCCTTAACCACCTGCTGCACCTGCATGCTTACCTTCAGCGACTGGTGCACAAGGACACCCAGGTCTCGTTGCACTTCCCCTTCTCCCAATCTGTTGCCATTCAGATAATAATCTGCCTTCCTATTTTGACACCAAAGTGGATAACCTCACATTTATCCACGTTATATTGCACCTGCCATGCTTCTGCCCAATCACCCAACCTGTCCAAATCATCCTGTAGTTTCTCGGCCTCCTCCTCACAGCACACACGCCCACCCAGCTTTGTGTCGTCTGCAAATTTGGAGATATTACATCTAGTTCCCTTGTCTAGATCATTAAAATATATTGTGAATAGCTGGGGTCCAAGGACCGATCCCTGCGGTACCCCACTAGTCACTGCCTGCCGCTCGGAAAAAGACCCGTTTATTCCAACTCTTTGCTTTCTATCTGCCAACCAGCTCTCTATCCAAGTCAATACCTTGCCCCCAATCCCATGTGCCTTAACTTTACACGCTAATCTCTTATGTGGGACCTTATCGAAAGCCTTCTGAAAGTCCAAATACACCACATCCACTGGTTCTCCCTTATCTATTTTACTAGTTACATCCTCAAAAAATTCCAGTAGATTAGTCAACTATGGGCCGCACACCCAAAAAAAAATTAGCAGGACCATTCAATTTCTCACGCATGCGCAGTTATTTCAATTGTAAAGCTGTTGAGTGGTCTGCACGGGACCTCCAGATGGCAGCATAGATTAATGGGAACATTGGCCAGAACTCCCATGAGATCTTGTATGTCCACCTGAGAGGGCAGACGGGGCCTCGGTTTTTCTTGTCTCATCTGAAAGACTGCACCTCCGACAGTGCTGCACTCCCTCTGCACTGCACTGAAATGTCGGCCTGGATTTTGTGCTCAAGTTTCTGGAGTGGGACTTGAGCCCACAATTCTCTGCCATAAGAGACGAGAGCGCTACCCACTGAGCCACAGCTGACACTAGCTGAACACTGCAGTAGCAATGGGGCTGTGGAGGCAGGGGGCTTCCTGCCTCTGATTGTGACTGCAGATGTGTGGATGTAGGGCGAGTATGGGATTGGGCTCAGCTGTGATGCTCCCCATGGATAAATGAACCTGCCGATATTCACTGAGCTAATGCGTGGAAAATTGCCATTTGGGTTAACTGCTGTTGGGTGGCTGCCATTTGTGGAACTGAACCCTGGCATGAAGCATTGCCTTAAAGGGAGAGAAGAAATTTGGTGGGGCAGGGCGTAGGGGGATGGTAAAAGAAAGATGCAGAACAATTTGTAGCAGTGTGTTACAGGATGAGCTGGCTATGGGGAGCAGATGTTTGTAAAGATGAAAGGTAGATGAATATCATTTAAGCTGCCTTATCAGTTCTGGAACAAGGTACTTAATTTAAGAGTTTCAAACATGTTTGCGAGAGGATTAATGTGCCTGAAGCAAACTAGAATAATAAATCAGCCCTAAATGTTAATTAAATTAGTTATTGCAGAGGCAGTCTATCATGTTGCTACAAAGATAGTAAAAATTCAACATGCTTTCAAATCAAAATTTAATGCTGTAATAATTGAGAGGAAGTGCACTTTTAAAAACACGTTACAGGTACATTTTTCCCCTCCACGACCACACCCCCCCCACCCAATCAAGAAGCACCCAGCCCCAAGGATTCAACATTTCTGCCACCCTAATTTTCAAGTCCTGAAATTGTTGCCCATTGGTGTATTTGAGGCTGTGTGAGAAACATTAAAAAGAAAGACTTGCATTTCAATAGTGCCTTTCACAACCACAACCAAAGCGTCCCTAATGTCTTATCGGAAAGTCGGCACCTCCGACAGTGCAGCACTCCCTCGGTACTGCATTCCCTCAGTACTGCACTGAGTGTCAACCTAGATTTTTGTGCTCAAGTCTCTGGAGTGGGACTTTCTGACTAAGACAAAAGTGCTACCCACTGAGCCACAGCTGACACCAAACACCGAACAGTTTTTTTTGCCTAAGTATTACTGTAGTTGTAGACTCTTCTGTAGTAATTAACGTGTTGCTCCAGGTAAGTGTTCTACTCTGCAAAGGCACATTGCTGTGAATTATTAATATCTTTGGGTTCTAGGATAGCTCATAGATGATATATGTTGCTCTTGAAAATAAAGGATACAGCAGACCACAAATTAAATGGGGGTTTTTGGATACAAGGCTAAAGAAATTATAGCTCTCTTGTGTACTGCAGCATAGCAAATAAAATAAATAATGATCTACAACAGTAATCTGTCATAAGGACGTGTAAGAGGAATGATGTAAATTTTTAATTATCACAATAGAACGGTCATTTTGTTGGAAGGACCGTGTGAAGAAAGCAGAATAGTAAAGTGAGCAACTTATCTCGCCTGGAGTCTGTGCAGGGAACAAGGACAGAGAGAGAGATGGCAGTGTAATCATTTTTACCTACATTTGCTAAGTAGCCGGGGGATGATATAGGCTTAGGCATTTGTTCTGGTTTTTTGTTGTTGATATTTTAAGTTTGTATCGTTTAAAACGAATAGGTTTTCCTGGTGCTCATTAGTCAGATTATACACTTGGTACTTCAGTCCTGAAAGCAGACACACCTTGACACGTGCAGGCAGTCTCAGCTCTGACGATTGATCAGTGATCCTTTCTCATTCCTGGCTCTTGTCACCTGGCTTCAAATCAAGCCCTGCTGGCTATAAGAACATAGACTGTATTTTAGCAGGCTGTAACTTCTCGGGCTCATCAAGGTGTTGATCTTGGTGTCGGGGACATGGACCCTTCCCCATATCAGCTATGTATAGCCAGCCATACAGGCATTATTCCCTCTGCTCTGCTCCAACCCGCCAAAGAAAATCTCTACTTGCAGTGTGAATTGTGTCTGTACCAGCCGCCCTCGTGATCTCTCTGCTCAGCTCAGCACAGTTATGTAGGCTCACAAAGAACTGGGTTCAGACTGATATTAAATTCACTCGCAGCCAGCAGACTGGCTATCGTCCCATCAGTGTGAGCTGGATTCAAAGTGTTTCGGCACCTATTTCCCACCTTCATAATGCTTGACCAGTAGTTATTTCCATTGATGTCCAATTTAATTGTTTAGCAATGTGGGATTTTATCATTGTGGGTTATTATTAACCCATAAAATTACAATCCCAATAAAATAAAGGCTAGGCAGTGTTGTATGTTTAGTGCTCGCTAACTTCTTCCTTATTTTAACAAATGGCTTCAGAGATAGAATCATAGAAACTTACAGCACAGCAGGAGGCCATCCAGCCCATCGTGCCTGTGCTGGCTCTTTGAAAGATCAGTTGTGCTCAGTCCCACCTCCCTGCTTTTTGTCCGTAACCCTGTAAGTTCCCTTATCCTCGAGCACCCGTCCAACTCCCTTTTGAAATTATTGCTGGATGCTGCTTCCATCACCACCTCAGGTCGAGCGTTTCTAATCCTGACAGCTCCGAGTGCAAAAAATGTCTCCTCGAGATCTTTGTCCCAATGATTTTTGAATCTATGGCATCCAGTTATTGACCCACTCATCAGAGGGAATATCTTTTCCCTATTTACTCTATCAAAACTTCTCACCATCTTGAAAACCTCTTAATGTATGATCTTGAAACATTTTTCAGGGGGATTTAAAAAAATTGTTTCACGCTACTTAAAGTTGTGCCGTGCTAATAGTGGAAACTATCTTTTAGTATTTCAGAATTCTTTAGTTGGCATATCATGAGGTTTATTGATGTGAAAGGCTCATGTCAAGTCGATCAAAGTGAAGGAAAACCTTTTCCCATTAAAGGCATGGGGTGATGATGAGCAGGAATTTCAGTGATTGACTTGGCATGTTTGAAGGATAGCTGCTCTGACATCGTGCCCTTGTACCTCCAAAAAGAAAGCAATGACATTTAGCCACTAATCTGTTTCTTGGCCAAACGTGTGAAAATGTCTAAATAAGAATTGAATCTATAAGAGTACTAATTTGCTGTTATGCTTCATTACCATACTGTGATTATCAAAGCAGCTCCAACCTTGAAGCAACTGGAAAGATACCTTGTCCAAGCCCCTCTGCCTTTTCACTTCCCTCTCCTTTAAGAACCTCCTTAAAATCCACCTCATTTATCTCCCCTGGTCATCCCTGCTAATACCTGCTTCTTTGTCTCGGAGTCTACTTTTGTCTGAATGTGCCTCTGTTGTAGCATTAAAGTGCACAGGAGAGCATTTGGCTTCACATTAAACTGGAGTTATAATTCACCTGGTGTGAGATGATCTCTTGCAGAGGGTTTTTGCAATACTTAATTTTATTGCACTTGGGAGTCAGATTTGGCACCTGACTACTGAGTTAAACTGCCATTTTTACATTAATACGCACCTGATGCCGCTTCGCATCAACATTATAACAACAGTATAACTGCCGCTTAAGTTGGGCAGTAGATGAATTCCACTATACTGGGTAATTATAATACCACTAGATGGTGCTCTAAGCAGAGTCTTGTTTAAATTTAAACATTTAAAAATATATGCATGCCTCTGTTCTAAGAAGCATAATATCTGGAATTATGAATGTCTGAAGTTAGAGTAAATAGTTGTCCTGCTTTGCAGTTTGAAGTGGCATTTGTTTCACACTATTGTACTGCACCCTGGAGTCTGTCGCACTGCTTCGTCTGAATTGTTTTTTAAAGAAGAGCAGGGGAGTCCTGGCCAATATTTATCCCTCAATCAATATCACTAAAACAGAATATCTGATCATTATTGCTATTTGTGGGAGCTTGCTGTGCGCAAATTGGTTGCCACATTTCCTACATTACAACTTTTAAAAAAAGTACTTAATTGGCTGTAAGGCGCTTTGGGACGTCTGGTGGTCGTAAAAGGCGCAGTATAAATACATTCTTTTTAACAAGGGGAAAATTAAATTTCTCTTTTTCAGTCACTGTTGAGCTGATCATGTTAAGTCTGGAACTTGTGAAAACACGGCTTGCTGTAATGAGCATGGAAATGAGGAAGAATTTCATCCAAGTCATCTTGACCTCTCTCATTGAGAAGTCGCCCGATGCTAAGATTCTACGAGCTGTGGTGAAAATAGTGGAGGAGTGGGTGAAGAATAATTCTCCCATGGCAGTAAATCAGGTGAGAATGTTTACAAGTAAGTAGAGTATATTTAGTAGAAATCAAAGTTGGTGTGATTGAGTACAGGAATTTCATTTGTGATTTGCAAAATATATTTTTATAAGTTCTGCAAAATGTGTACATCATAAATAGTATAAAATTGAATTTAACTAAATGTGTGAATCTGCATAACATTTATTTAGCTTTGTCATTGAATAGCTTAAAGCTGTTTAATACTTTGTAATTATAGCTAATGACGGCAAGCTCTTAACGATTACATAGTCAACCGGCCAGTTTTTTTCACCAGTACTGCGTCTTTTAAAAGATTATAATTAATTTGTGTTTATTATATTCATGTAGGTTTACTGCTGCGCAACCAAGGCAGTTAATACTTTCATGTCCAATTATACAAGATGTACTAAAGCAGGCATTGGGTAAAGCAAAGCATGGGGTTTTTCCCAGCTTTGTCCCTCTTTTTCTTTTGGAAGGTGATTTTCAGGGCACCGCCAGCCCTCTGGCACCTTGACCAAGTGACTATTCACATATGTGAGCTGAGAAACCTGTCACCTATTCACCAGCACAGTGGAGCCCAATATGGTCCTTTCCTCATTTCCCACAAGAGAACACGTTGCAGCCTGACTCCTTGGATAGCGATGAGAAGGAAAACCTTCCTAAGGCTAGAAAAACTGAAGCCAGTTGCAGTGCCCCAGTTGCTAATTCAGCACAGGAATCATACCTGGGGTCATCGTGTGGTTCAGTACCCGCACCATGTGGCTGATTTACAAGCCATAATAATCCAAGTGCAGAGTATCAATAGACTAAGTTACTGCCCACTTAGCGTTCCTGACCCAAGCATAAATCAGCATTGGTTTCATTGTTTAGCACATGGGAACTCAATGCAGGATCATTCTCATTTGCAAATTAACAGTTACAACATATTTTATACATTAATAGTATAAAATAGATTCTGTTCCAGCATGAATAATTAAATGGACGAGTGAAATTTGTGATATTAAGTCATAATTTGCAATCCAAATATTGTCTGTTGGCAAAGTGATTATGGGTTTATCAGGATTTGACTTTTTAGTGCACACAGCAAAATTTAATTTCTGGTTTAGAGGAGTATAAAGTATTTCAGACCCAGGGGGAGGGTGCAATTATACCTGCATCACACTGCTGACTCCTGCACCACACTCTCATCTAGAAATAACGGCCAGCATTTATATAGCACCTCTAATGTTGTAAAACGTCCCAAAGATTGGATAGGCTGGGGTTGTTTTCTTTTGGAACAGAGGAGGCTGAGGGGAGATTTGATTGAGGTGTATAAAATTATGAGGGGTCTAGATAGAGTGGATAGGAAGAATCTATTTCCCCTAGCAGAGAGGTCAATAACCAGGGGGCATAGATTTAAAATAATTGGTCGGAAGTTTAGAGGGGATTTGAGGAGAAATTTTTTCACCCAGAGGGTGGTGGGGGTCTGGAACTCACTGCCTGAAAAGGTGGTAGAGGCAGAGACCCTCATCACATTTAAAAAGTACTTGGATATGCACTTGAAGTGCCAAAACCTACAAGGCAACGGACCAAGTGCTGAAAGGTGGGATTAGGGTGGATCGCTCTTTGTCGGCTGGCATGGACAAGATGGGGCCAAATGGCGGCCTCCTGTGCTGCAAATTTCTACGATTCTATGGGTTGGGTTGGAGAAAAAGTAGGTAAAGGAATGGATAATGAGCCATTGTTAAGACATTTAGCAGAGTGGGCTGAAAGCTTGGTTGCAAAGAGGTTTTTTTTTTTAAAGATGGCGAGGCAGAAGGGTTTGGGAGGGAATTGCAAAGGTGTCTGCTCCGCCCACAATGATAGGTGAAGGAAAGGGGGGAATGCACAAAAAGGCCAGCGCCAGAGGAAGCGGGGGTGGTGGGTGATGTTAGGCTGTAGGAGGGTGCAGAGATAGAGATGGGGGAGGTGAGGAGGGAAGGTTCAAATTCATTGAATTGGGGGACAGTGTAAATCATCGAGGACAGAGTGTTGGGACTTGATGCAGAACAGAATCCAGGCAGCTGTGGTTTGAACAAGTTGGAGTTGATGGGGGATGAGAGACCAGCAAGGAGGACACTTTAGAAGTTAATGTCTAGTGATAACAAAAGGACAGATGAGGGTTTTAACAGTGCTAAGGGTGAGGTAGAGGCAGAGACTGGCGATTTTGTGGAGGTGGAAGTAAGCAGCCTTGGTGATGGGCAAGATGGAGAATTTGAAGTGCAGTGCAGTTCTGGGTCAAACCTGTGCACTTACATTTTTTAAATTTTTAAACAGTTTTTAACACCAGTTAATTTTTAATCTGAGCAGAGACCTGATGTGGGAAGTCATAAGAACATAGGAACATAAGAACTAGGAGCAAAAATAGGTCATGCGGCCCCTCAAGCCTATTCCACCATTCAATAAGATCATGGCTGATCATCGACCTCAGCTCCACTTTCCTGCACTATCCTCATATCCCTTGATTCCCTTAATATCCAAAAATCTATTGATCTCTGTCTTAAATATACTCAATGACTGAGCATCCACAGCTCTCTGGGGTAGAGAATTCCAAAGATTCGCAACCCTTTGAAGAAATGTCTTCTCACCCCGGTTCTAGACTCCCCAGCCAGGGGAAACATCCTCCCTGCATCCACCCTGTCGCGCCCTGTAAGAATTTTACATGTACAGTTGATGCGCTAACAGTAAAACGTTCTCAAATGGTCCGTAGCTGTTGAATGTTTTAAAACTTGACTTTTTGCACTGGACTGAGTCATACCGCACCTGGTGCGAAGTTGTAGTGATGTGAGGCTGCCTCTTGGAGGTGCTCTCGTGCCTTTTGCCTGCAGTGCTGTTAGATCTCTGACCTACCTGACTGCTGAGCCATAGTAGCATTGAAAACCTTTTCACATTAATGCAACGCAAAGCTCTGCTTATTAAATTCTGGGCTCTCTGTGTTTAGTGGTTTAGAACAGTGAGCAGTTATTTACTACTTATGAGCTTGACACTTATCAATTTCCTTTTTCAAATTATATTCTTGTGCTTGCCATTCCCCAACCCAGGTGTAGTACTGTGCTGTCACAGTCCTTCATCTGGTGCTGAATGTGATTTGAGAGCAACTTTGACTGGTAATCAATGCTGGAATTTGAATGCACAAGCTCTGGTTCAGGAGTGACCCATGGCTGCTAAGGTCATTGTCTTAGACACCAGTTAATGTTATTGTGCCCTCCTGCCTGTCTCTGCTATCTGGTTTTGCAGTGATGTGTTTATTACTGTTCCTATTTCTCCAAGTTAAGCATTTAGAATCTACTGTTTCGAGGGGGTGTGGGAAATAAAAAATAAAAAATATTGGCAGAATGAATCATTTCTCTATTCCGTGCAGACTCCTACGCTGAGAGAGAAGTCTATTTTGCTGGTTAAAATGATGACCTACATTGAAAAACGCTTTCCAGATGACCTTGAATTAAATGCCCAGTTCTTGGACATCGTTAACTATGTCTATAGGTAATTGTAGTAATTAATCAAAAATTACATTTCATTAATTCGCACACTTCTGTCTTTGCACCGTGCGCTTGAGAGGCCAATGCAATTTATGTTCCAGTTGAAAACGCAATATGACTTGGTTAGTTTTTGTCTCTCTTCTAATTTGTGTTGAACATAAGAATAATTTGCAGCTTAGATGCAGGTTTTTTTAATGAAGCCCAAGGTTAACTATGATCGCCAGCATACAGTATATAACTTTACAGAATCAAACTAGTCTTTATATTTCCTTTTTAGCTAGACCTGGCTGTGAAGGAAGTGTAGATTTATTTTTCAAATCCGCCTTCCAACTGATGAAAAGAAATTTCATTTTGTAAATACTAATTCACTATTCAAAGTGCAGAACCTCCCAGCGTGTTTGCCGGTGCATTTTGTTTCATGTGTTGATCAACGTGGGGTCTAGATATGGAGGATGTTAACTAAAATATTCCGACACCTCTTAGATGGTGCATTTTGAGTCTTGAAACGTTGGATTAAAAGTGGTTAGACTTTGAAATCTCCTTCAATCCCATGTGTCCCACAGAATAAACAGACATTTTATCCTGGTATAGATAATGTTGTCACAAAAGAATTAATTAAAGGAAAGCTTCAATGAGCTAGTACGAGGATAGTATGCACATAAATTCCAAGCGAAGTAGCATTGCGCATTTTTGATTTCTTTATTAATCCTCGCTCGCCCCCCCCCCCCCCTCTCGGTCGACCCTGCACCTCTGCTCTGGAAGGATATATTGACTTTGGCGGGGGTTACAGCACAGACTCTGCAAAATACTAGGGCTTAAAGGTTTAAATTTTGAGGACAGGTTGCATAAACTTGGCTTGTATTCCATTGAGGGGTGATCTAACTCAGGTCTTCAAAGTGAGAAAAGGATTCAATAGGGTAGTTGGAGAGAAACTATTTCCTCTGGTGGAGGAATCCAGAACAAGGGGGCATAATCTTAAAATTAGAGCCAGGCCGTTTAGGAGTGAAATCGGGAAGCATTTTTCCACACACAGGGTTGTGTAAATCTGGAATTCCCTTCCCCAAAAGGCTGTGGTTGCTGGGGATCAATTTAATTTTTCAAGATTGAGATCGACATTTTTATTAAGTGAGGGTATCAAGCAATTTGGAGCAAAGATGTGTAAATGGAGTAGGGATACTGATCAGCCATGATCTAATTGAATGGTGGAACAGGCTCGAGGGGCTGAATGGCCTCCTCCTATTCTATGTTCCTATGCTGTGGAAATAGATGTCTTTTTTCAAAAAGATCTAAATAATTGGATAGCACTATCAAAGAGCCGACACAGGCACAATGGGCTGAATGGCTTCCTTCTGCGCTGCAAGATTCTATGATTTTAACTAAAACGCTATTTAACTGACACAGATTGATGTAGGTGCGTTACTGTTTGGCTGCTCTTAATTACTCTGCACACATTGACTACTATACCCTTGTGACCAAATGCAGGGATGAAAATCTCTCTGGCAGTGAGCTTACCGCGAAGCTAGAGCCGGCATTCTTAGCGGGATTGCGGTGTTGCCAGCCCCACATTCGGGCCAAATTCTTCGAAGTTTTCGATAACTCGATGAGGCGCCGGGTATACGATCGGCTACTGTATATTACCTGTTCCCAAAACTGGGAGGCCATGGGAAGCCATTTCTGGATCAAACAGTGCATAGAGGTGAGGAAAGAATGGCCGTCATACTGTCTGTACTGTCCGTAAGTTATTTTGCTTTCACAGCAGATTTCCGGTGGGGAGGGGGGAGGTTTGAATTGCACTAAGTAATTTAGAAGCCTGAAAAATACCTCTCATACTGAGCATCTGATAGAAAAATGCATTTAATTCAATTTATCAGATTGGGGAAAAAGGAAGAGGCAGAAAACAAAATATCTGTAGTTATTTTCTAAGATTAAAGCCAGGGATTCAGTTGCACATTGCTTACAATCCATTTGGTGACTAAATGAACAGCAAAATAAAACATCACCGAGGTGTACAATCCATTTTTTGATGTGAAAAGGAAATAACCCCATTTAACAAAAGATTGTGGTTTCGAAGGAGGTGTGTTTTGTACCAAATGTTTTTTTTTCTCCTGTGGAGCTCCTTGAAGTTGGTGAAGTGACCTGATGTATTTCATAAACTGCAAGAGACTTCTATAAAACACAGCAGATCCCACTGACTTCAGAGAGCCTTGGGGAATGCGCAAAAAAACGCTCTCCGTGCAAAACTTCCAACCTTTTCAGAGCGTTTAAAGCTATTGGCCAGTCACTGCTATTTTAGTACAGCATGCACTGTTGCCCTTCAGGTCTCTGGTTATCACTGGCACATCTTGCTCGAATGCTGTAACCAGCTGACTTTATGCTCAATGCACTTACTTCAAAATATCATCAATAATTCTAGTGTGATCAGATTTTGATTTGTTTAAAGCTAGATTACATAGAATGTACAGCCCAGAAACAGGCCATTCGGACACTAACTGGTCTATGTCAGTGTTTGTGCAACACACCAGCCTCCTACCCCTACTTCATCTCACCCTATCAGCATATCCTCCTATTCCATTCTCCCTCATGCTTGTCCAGCCTCCCCTTAAATGCATCTATACTATTCGCAACAACCACTCCCTGTGATAGCGAGTTCCACATTCTCACCACTCTCTGGGTAAAGAAGTTTCTCCTGAATTCCCTATTGGATTTATTAGTGACTCTCTTATATTTATAGCCCCTAGTTTCAGTCTCTCCCACAATTGGAAACATCTTCTCTACGTTTATCCTATGAAACCCTTTCATAATCTTAAAGACCTCTATTAGGTCACCCTCAGCCTTCTTTTCTCGGGAGAAAAGAGCCCAGATTCTTTCTCCATTCCTTGGTTAAGTTCACAAATACTGGACTGGCGAAGATGTAAGAAATTTAGGATGGATAGCATTCTCTCAAGTTCCTCCCCTCCTTTTCCAAAGACACTGGCACTTGATGTGGTATTACTCCATGGGCACTGCCAGTTCCCTGGTAGCCACTCAGATGGACTGTCTTGCGTGAGTCTCCGCAGTGAGTGCTAGCAAGCTTTTTGACATTAGAAGTGTGGCAGCTGAACCCAGCCCTGGTCCACACTTTCCAATGGAGGGTAGCAACATGCTCCGTATGGGTCAGTTCAACATCGAGAGTGCCTTTACCCACTGGGCCTCTGGACAAGTGGTTTCGGTTAGAATGATCAAAAATCCGTTGAGAATCTTGCCCGCAATAGTTTTTTAAAAATTCATTTATGGGATGTGGGCGTCATTTATTGCCCATCCCTAATTGCCTTTGAGAAGGTGGTGGTGAGCCACCACAATGGTAGTACTATGAAAAATGAAATGGTTTGTTCCTGTTTATCTCTGCCCAATTAGCATGGAGAAATTAGTGAATCTTGCTCTCAGGGAATTGAATTAATATCACCGCATGTAGTCTTTAACCCTGGGATCTAGTCATTTCAGCTGAGCATGTTATTTCAGCTCCCTCACACTATTGGGCTCATTAACTTTGCTAAGTGAATTCCCCCCATTGATGTCGCCAGTATGTTTACAACTTAAAAATGTCTCTCTTTGTGGAAGAATTGGCAATGATGATGTGTTGGCCTAAAATATTTATTATCTTGCTAAGCCCTGCATGTGCATTGTTTTTGATTATTGCACCTCCTTTTGTTTTTCTACCCGCCCCCCCCAGCTACTACTTGCAGTGTGCGAAAAAAATACCACCATTGGCACCAACTGCCAAGGAGCCATGCTGCCATCCATCACCAACGTCATTAATCTGGCGGACAGCCATGACCGTGCAGCCTTTGCCATGGTAACGCACGTGAAACAGGAGCCCAGGGAGAGGGAGAACAGCGAAAGCAAAGAGGAGGTGATTTGTTTTTGGTGTTTAATTTTGTTGTGTTGACCTGCACAGGCCAACGAATTTTGGTTAAGCAATTAGCATGGAAATTACAACATGTTTCTTCTTGTGCTGGCTGTTTCCAAGATGGATGTTACAAAGTATTCCCAGCACAGAAACAGGCCATTCAGCCAAAATAGGTCCATGCCAGTGTTTATGCTCCACACAAGCCTCCTCCTATCCTTCTTCTAACCCCAGCAGCATATCCTTCTGTTCGTTTTTCCCTCGTGCTAGCTTCCCCTTAAATGCATCTGTACTATTTGCCTCAACCACTCCCTGTGGTAGCGAGTTCCACATTCTCACTACTCTCTGGGTAAAGAAGTTTCTCCTGAATTCCCTATTGGATTTATTAGTGACTATCTGATATTTATGACTAATGTTCCCCCAATTTTAAATTTGGGTGCGCAGCCCATTCAAAGATTCGCAAATGCGCGAAATTTCACATTGGAAAAGCCGGTCCTAGGTTGCACGGGACCGTCAGTAAGCTGCGCGGCCACGCAGCTTAAAGGGAACGTTGTTCATGATCCCTAGTTCTGGTCTCACTCGCAAGTGGATGTTGTCGATAAAGGTTGACACAAACAGACCAGTTGCCTGTCAAATAGGATAAAGCAGTGTGGAAACCAAATTCAGTGCCAAGCCGTGACTAAGAATATTAAATTTGGTGTATCTTACAAAGCACATTGAGCCCTGGATTCCTTGACCAAAGTTCTTGTTAATTATGTGAGAAAAATCTGATTTGCCTTCATGTAAGGTTTTCCTCAGTGTACCATGAGCTCCAAACCCACGTGGCTGGTTAGTCATAGGGTGGATTTTCTTTCTGTTAGAAAACCAACATCAGTTTAAGATTATAAAATCAAGTGAAGCCCCTGGAGGTCAGCGTGGGAAAGGTTACTACAGAGGGGGAATTGTCCAGTGAAATGCGAGTGCCCTCCCCTTTTTTTGGTATTTGGTAGATTAACAAAACACAAGATAATCCATTTAAAAAAAAACAGTTTGTTAAAAGACATGTTTCAGCAATCAAACATGCTTGGCACATCATACACAAAGCAGCACTGAGAAACCCTGATGTGGCTCCAGATTCCGACTTGGAGGAGAAATTGCTCTGAAACACAATTTGAACAAGGCCTGCTACACTAAAAGTTTGGACAATCACTATTCCTCATTCGTTTTCCACATACTGGAGTAACACTTGCAACGCTGTGCCCAATGACCTCTTTTCACAGTTATATGCTGGACGCATACACACAACACACGCTTTCTTCTATATAATTAGCCCAGTAAATGCTATGACAGGTCCTTTAACCAGCGTGAAAATTCACAGTCGCCTAGACTCGCAAGGTACCAGCTGGGCTGCAATCAGTTATTAGCAGATTGCTTGCGTTTAACCTAAGAAAATCCTCACTGTGGAATGTGGAAGCCAAGCACTTTTGCTGCCTCGAGATTTTGATTTGAGCTATTGAAGTGTTGGTTGCATTTACATTGCGCCATTAACTAAGTAAAACCTCCCAAGGTGCCTCCCAGGAGCATTATCAAACAAAATTTGACACCGAATTGCATAAGGAGATACTAGGACAGGTGACCAAAAGCTTGGTCAAAGAGGTAGGCTTTAAGGAGCGTCTTAAAGGAGGAGAGAGAGATGGAGAGGCGGAGAGGTTTAGGGAGGGAATTCCAGAGCTTGCAGCTGAAGGCACGACCACCAATGGTGGAGTGAAGGAAATCGAGGATGTGCAAGAGGTCAGAATGAAAATTAGTTTCTACCCCCATTTTAATGGCTATTGCTAAATGTTTACTTTGTAGATCTGAGATTCTTGTGCAGATTGTGACTTGTATGAAAATGTTTTATTCCACGGCAGTTACATCATAACAATTAGAAGTAATTTTTTGCCCCTCTGATGATACAATGAGAATTATGTTTTATATATGTTCTTTAATAATTCTTGTTTAGGACGTGGAAATTGATATTGAGCTGGCGCCGGGAGATCAGAGCAGTACCCCGAAAACCAAGGAGCAGTCTGAAAAAGATGCTGGGAACCAGTTACACATGCTGACAAACAGGCATGATAAGTTTCTGGACTCTCTCCGAGAAGTAAAGGTGAGTATAATGAAGTTTAATTCATACATACTGTACTCTATTGTCTATTTACGGTGTAGTATGTATGGTATGCTGTGAAACGTGCAGTTTGATTTACACTTTAGTATGGCCTTTTATTTTAAACACACAGTTTAAGTAAGAGATTTGAGTAAAGCATAACGCCCACATCGAGCAAGAAAATAATTCACCACCTGAATCTGGGGCCAAGTTTGATCAAATTCCCCAAATTCTCATGGTCCTCTGCTTTAACGCAGTTTCTCCTTGAGAGTAGTTACGCACTTGCATTTAATTCTTAAATGACTGAACAGGCAGTGGAAGCCGATTCAATAGTAACTTTCAAAAGGGAGTTGGATAAATACTTGAAAGGAGAAATTCGCAGGACTATGAGGAAAGAGCGGGTGAGTGGGACTAATTGGAGAGCTCGTTCGCAGAGCTGGCACAGGCACGAAGGGCCAAATGGCGGCCTCCTGTGCTGCAAGATTCAATGATTCTAACAAGGGGGTCAGTTACCAACCCACAGTTTAGTTGTAACACGTGGTGAAAAGGTAAAATGTGATACTGTATTGTTTAAATATGCCAGCATACGCAGTGATATTTGAGAGGAGCACTTAATTAAATTGATGCAGATGGCCTGCTTATGCAAATAAATGCTATTAATGGCAATGGATGATGCATTCGTGGCTTATGCTGAAGCAGTCTCACTCTGTTACATCGTCCTTATTGTGTCATTTTACCTGGACAAGGTTGATGGGTAAAGCAGAGTTTAGAGTTTATTTACATGCCTGGTTTTGCTGCACTTCCTACTTGTTTTTTAACATGTTTTGCATTTTAGTTATAAAGCACCGAATCAAAAATAAAACACCTTTTGTGGAGAAGTTAAAAGAGCAGCAATTTAATGTATAAAGTGCTTTGTTGATGGGCCAGGAATAGGGCATATCCAGAAGATCCTGCTGCAGAATTATTTACATTGCTGCCGCTTTTTAACCAGTAAAAGTTATGCAGGAGCAGCATAATTCGACATGCCCAAAGTTTGTTGGGGCAGAGCAGAGGGGGTTTTGTGTTGCGTGCTCGCTGCTGACACTGGCTGCAAACACTGGAAAATGTTTTATCTCCCCCAGCAGTATGCACTATCTATTACCCTGATAGTAAAAATCCATCATAAAAAGCAGAAGCCTTTTTTGTTCACCTGACGATGTGATGAAAATGAGCATAACTGTGATTTGTGCTGCAGAATGAATCATAAAATCATAGAATGGTTACAGCATGGAAGAAGGCCATTCGGCCCGTCGAGCCAGTGCCACCTAGGGTACCATCATCAAAGCTGTCTGCATTTTTTTTGTGTTAAAGGGCAGGTTAAATTGCAGCGAGACAGTCAAGGAGACAATAGATTATATCACTGGCTTATTGTCTCAATCTTTAATTTGTGAGGCAGATCAAAAATAATTTTTAAATCTATGACTTTTTAATCATTTAGGAAATAAAATAAGCATGACTTGACATCAGTGGTGAAAAGTAAAATCTTACTGATTTTTTTTCTGCTAATATTTATTTACATCTACAATTGTTACTGATAATTGAACGGAACATTTTCTTCCAGGGGAAGAATTTTTTTTCTCTGAATTCTGAACTTTTTTCTTTTCTCTCTCCTTTGATAGACTGGGGCACTGCTGAGTGCATATGTTCAATTGTGTCATATTAGCACAGCGCTAGCAGAGAAAACATGGATCCAGCTCTTTCCCAGGCTCTGGAAGATACTATCTGACAGGCAACAGCATGTGAGTGTTTGGACTTGAACACTCAGTCCTGAATCTTTATCATTTAATTGTTTTATGGTCATCAGATGAATATAATCTATATTTTAGGGAGGCACTATTTGTATAAATATAAACTGTATAAGTTTTTAAAAGTATATTCTTGGTGATGTGCTCACAAGCTAGTTGTAAATGTACCACAGCTTTCAAAATGGGGGGAGGGGGGTGGTGACCAGCATATTTATTTGAAAAATTGGGGCTGTTTTCATTAGAACAGAGATTACTGGTTAATTTGATGGGCGTGTTTAAAATTACGAAGGGTCAGGACAAAGAAAAAGAACTCTGCTGTTCGTATCCTAACTCGCACCAAGTCCCGTTCACCCCTGTGCCCGCTGACCTACATTGGCTCACGGTCTGTCAATGCCTCGATTTTAAAATTCTCATCCTTGTTTGCAAATCTCTCCATGGCCTCACCTCTCCCTATCTGTTTAACCTCCTCCAGCCCTACACCCTCTGAGATCTCTGCGCTCCTCCAATTCTGGCCTCTTACGCATCCCCGATTTTCATCACTGCAACAAGACGTCTCCAAGCGCTTTAGAGCCAATGAAGTGTAGCCAATTTACACACAGCAAAGTCCCACAAACAGCAATCCGATAAAGGACCAGATGAAATGTTTATTAGTGATGTTGGTTGAGGGATAAATGTTGGCCAGGACACCAGGGAGAACTCCCCTGCTCCTCTTTGAATAGTGGCTGTGGGATCTTTTACATCCACCTGGTTTAACGTGTCATCTGAAAGACGGCACCTCAGAGTGTAGCACTTGCTCAGTACTGCACTGAATGTCAGACGAGATTGTGCGGTCAAGAACCTGAACTGGGATTGAACCCACGAATCTCCGAGGCGAGAGTGTTACCCACTGAGCCATGGCTGATGTAGAGTAAATAGAAACCAACTGTTTCCAGTCTTTGAGGAGTCTAGAACAAGGGGACTTAGCCAAGATTAAACATAAGAGATTGAGAATGGCGAGCAGGAGAAACATTTTTTACATAGAGGATCATGGTGCTGTGGCATACACTAATGGAGTTAGTGATTGAAGCAGAGCATATATTGGCATTTAAGACTAGGTTAGATAGTTGATTGAGGGACGGGGGAATATAGGGATATGGGATCAGGGCAGGCACATGTGATTCGGACTACTGCTCTTGTGGAGGATAGACACCAACATAGACTGGTTGGGCTGAACGGCCTGTTTCTGTTGTAATTTCTGTATAATATCTGGTGGTGTTGGTAACTGAAGATGTGGCCTGTATCAAGCCATGAAATACGAGTTATGCTTCCAAAAGAACTAAAATCAATAATACAAATACAATTCATATTTCAAACTGACCGTGATGCATAATGGTACTGCCTTTTAAAATAAAAATTCAAGTGAAAAATGTATTTCAAAGAATTATTTCAACAAAAGCTGCTAGCCTGGAAGGCGCTTTAACATTCCCCATAGCAGCTAGTAAAGTGCCAGCATCACTTGCAAATTCCCACGGTATTGATCTCGAGGGCCATCTCGCTCTAGAACTGAAGGACAAACTGAAAGCTTTTCTTCCTCACACTCTCTGATGTTCAATTTGAAAAGGGGTTTATATAGATCGACTGAACGTAAAACTTCTAAACTGCGCGACTCGCTGCTGAAGCAAGTTGTATCTGAAGCCGTGGCTACTGTTGTGTTTTGAGACTGAGGGAGTTCGTTGGAGGGGCACACACTAGAAAGTAATCTTCAACACTAAATTGTTACGACCTTGGAAGTGCGGAAATGTGTAAAGTGTTTTCGCAGTTCTCTGACCACTTGTGGCGTGCAATAAAGAAATGCTTGATGTAGAAATAATAGAGGGGTCATCCCACAGTCTCACTGGGCACGATAGTATCATGGCCATGGTTATGGTACTGGACTAGCAACCTGGATATTGTGAGTTCAAACCCCACCTTGGCCAGCTGTGAAATTCAATTCAATTCAATAAATTAGGGGAAAAAATTACCACGAATGATGCTGGGTTGTTCTAAAGCCCTAAACGGTTCACTAATATTCGGGTAGGAAAGCTGCCATCCATACCCAGTCTGGCCAAAATGTGACTCCAGCCCCATATTTCATAGAATTTACAGCAGAGAAATAGGCCATTTGGCCCAACTGGTCTGTGCTGGTGTTTATGCTCCACGCGAGCCTCCTCCCACCCTACTTCATCTCACCCTATCCAGCTATTAGCTGGTTGACTTTTTGTACCCTAGCAAGCCACTCAGTTATAGAAACAATCACTACTGAAGGCCCATCACCACCTCAGGACAACTAGGCATGAGATGTGGTCTTGCTACTGGCACCTACATCCTGAGCACAACTTTATATAAAAGAAAGGTGCAAGGTTGTTGCATAGGTCTTGATCAACTGACCAAGCTGGCAGTTCACGTGTGAACATTTCTTAAAGGGACCCCCCGCCCCCACAATGAATGATACTTATTAACTATTTGGAGGTTGAACTTACTTTAAAGAATGAGGAAGACTGTAACTTCACTGAGTAAGCTTAACATTTTAGCCAGTATCTATAAATTACAGAGAGGTTATGGGTAAAAGGAAATAGGAGGGTAACTTGAAGTTGTTGGCTAGGAACTATTGAAGTTGTTATTTGCATCACTATCAATGCCATATAAATGGGATCCTATATTTCTATTAATATAAAAATTTGACTCTGTATTTATCACAGTGGCTAATGTAAAATTCATACGTTTTTAATCCAAGCTCTTAACAGTTGTGGCGCAGTACCTGCTGGAGTGTATATGATGCGATTTCATTTCTAATTTTTATTTTTGAAATATAAGTGTCAGAAAGCCTTTCTTCTGACTGACTGCAATGCTCTTGGTTCTCAGGCTCTGGCGGGAGAGATAAGCCCTTTCCTCTGCAGCGGAAGCCACCAGGTGCAGAGAGACTGCCAGCCGAGCGCGCTGAACTGTTTTGTCGAAGCGATGTCCCAGTGCGTCCCTCACATTTCCATCAGACCCTGTGTGCTGAAGTACCTGGGCAAGACGCACAACCTCTGGTTCCGGTCCACACTGATGCTGGAGCACCAGGCTTTTGAAAAGGGCTTGAGCCTTCAGATTAAACCACGTCAGACGTCCGAGTTCTACGAGCAGGAAAACATCACTCCACCTCCGCAAGTAAGTTTTTCTTTTTGTCGGCAACCATGGCTTGCATATATATAGCGCCTTTAATGTAGTAAAATGTCCCAAGGAGCTTCACGGGAAGTTATCATGTAATTTTTTGTCACCGAGCCACATGAGATTTAAAAAAAAAATTTTTTTTGTTTTATGGGATGTGGGCGTCGCTGGCAAGGCCAGCATTTATTGCCCATCCCTAATTGCCCTTGAGAAGGTGATGGTGAGCTGCCTTCTTGAACCGCTGCAGTCCGTGTGGTGAAGGTACTCCCACAGTGCTGTTAGGTAGGGAGTTCCAGGATTTTGACCCAGCGATGGACAGGTGACCAAAAGTTTGTTCAAAGAGGTAAGTTTTAAGGAGCGTCTTAAAGGAGGAGAGAGGTTTAGAGAGGGAAGTCCAGAGCTTATGGCCTAGATAGCTGAAGACGTGGCTGCCAATGGTGGAGCAATTAAAATTGGAGCTGCACAAGAGGCCAGAATTGGAGGAGCGCAGTCGTAAGTGTGTGTTTCTAAGTACAGAAAAATGTCTCTGTTAAGTCGCGCTTTCAACCTAAGTAATGTTTGTATTTTCAAAAAGGGAAAAAGAGTGGTTTTTTTCTTTTTGCTTGGAAATGTAGAGACATGAGTGTGTGAATGTCCAGCGATTTGGCTGTTTCTTGCAAATAACTATTTTAGTACTAGTGAAGTTGGCTGAGAATTGAAGTTGACCTGTCATGAAAAACAAGAAAGAGTGCAGCAGAGACAGATTGATAACCATGTAAAGATCCAGTGAAAGGTGGGACTCTACCAATCACTGATTTCCTGTTTGACTTCTCAGTAAATGAGCTGCAACATAAAGAGCAGCACATTTTTTGACTGAGGATAGAATCTTAAAGCACAGGAGGAGGCCAGTCAGTCCATTGTGCCTGTGCCGGCATAGATGGGATCTTTGAGGTGAGTGTGGAGGGGCAGTGAGTGCTATAGTACGGTGAGTACAGTGTCCTGTGGGTTGGCGTGACAAGTCCCTGCCAAGCATCAGCAGCTTGGGCCAAGTTTGGTGGCGTGCTATGTATGAATGACTGACTGTCCCCTTGGTATCCAACCAACAAAGACTGGTGGGATGAAATCCTCCTGCATTTGATCAATGCTACACCGGACCATGATGGAGTGCAAACAACGGGCAATTGTTCTACACTACAGCAGACACCTCTTCCGGGAGTACAAAATTAGCAACCTTTTTTTAATAATAAGTGAAATTGTGTCGTTTGCTTAAATTACAGCTATGAAAGTGGAAGGGATACCTATACCTCTTGAGGGATATCCATGTCTGAAAACACATGGCAGTCTCTTGCTAAGTTCAGCCAGATGACTTGTTTCATGTTCTTTCCTTCTGTTGTCGGTATCCGTCCCAAGTGTGCACTTCATTTGCTGCTTGACAGAATCTTGAAGGAAGACTGTCGTTTGTTTTTTCTTTTATACAATATAACTGAGTTTTTATGGTAACCTCTGGGGTGGTGGGGGTGGAATCACCAGTGCCCTGGTGCATTTAACTCCATTGTGTCCTGTCACTTCCTTTATACCAATTGTGTTGTCTTGGTTACTGTGCTCTCAAGGTGCTCTCCCTCTTTTTTGCCATTCACTTTCTGTTTCCCAGTTTAATTCTGAGTTTCTTTATCTCCTGCCCTCATTATCGTCTTTCCAGAGTGCTCTTTTTCTTTTCCATTGCGGTTTGTTTTTTCTTGGTCTCTGGTAAATGACACGAGTGTGTTTTCCCCCCAACCCCCACCCCGACCTTTCAAAAGCCAAACGGCTGTGGGGAAAATGGATAGCAACAAGTAAGAAAAACACAACCCAACAACAAGGAACTCTGCACTTTCAATTTTCACCTAGTGCTGGTTTTTAATCAGCTGTTTGTTGTAAATGGGGTCAGAATCAGGTGGCAGAGTGGAGTTGCAGGCAGCCCTTAGTCATAAAATTACCCTTGCAGAAAAATAACTTGATTTGAAATTCATCTGCCAATTTTAATAATTGCAAAGATTCTGTGACAACACTTTTTTTGGCCAGGTTATTAGTCAAATAAAGAGAAACTAGAATGGCACAGTGGCATAGTGGTTAGCACTGTTGCCTCACAGCGCCAGGGACCCGGGTTCAAATCTGGCCTCGGGCGACTGTCTGTGTGGAGTTTGCACATTCTCCCTGTGTCTGCGTGGGTTTCCTCCGGGTGCTCCGGTTTCCTCCCACAGTCCAAAGATGTGCAGGTTAGGTTGATTTGGCTATGATAAATTGACCCTTAGTGTTAGGGGATTAAATACGTGGGGTTATGGGGATAGGGTGGGATATGTGTCGGTGCAGGCTCGATGGGCCGAAATGGCCTCTATCTGCACTGTAGATTCTGTGATTCTGTGAATAAGGACTAGAGAAGCTGGGATTGTTCACCTTAAAGCAGAGATGGTTAAGTGGAGATTTGATAGAGGTGTACAAAATTATGAAGGGTTTTGATAGAGTAAATAAGGAGAAACGGTTTCCACTGGCGGGAGGGTGGGTAACCAGAGGACACAGATTTAAGATAATTGGCAAAAGAACCAGGAGTGAGACGAGGAGATTTTTTTTCACGCAGCCAGTTGTTATGATCTGGAATGTGATGCCTGAAAGGGTGGTGGAAGCAGATTCAATAGTTACTTTCAAAAGGGAATTGGATAAATACTTGGAAGTGGAAAAATTTGCAGGGCTATGGGGAAAGAGCAGAGGGAGTGGGACTAATTGGAGAGCTCTTTCAAAGAACTGGCACAGGCATGATGGGGCAACTGGCTTCCTTCTGTACTGTATGAATTTATAATTCTAAAAATGTATTTTGCCAGTGTTAGCATTTTGCATGTGACCAGCTCAGTCGCTGTGTGTGGTTGTATGCAAGCTCATTGATTTTTTTTTAAAAACCTCTGCTATAATTGCACAGAACTGTCGTGACCAGCTTTAATCATGTTTGCAGGAAATTTTAGATTCACTGGCTGAACTGTACTCGTTACTGCAAGAGGAGGATATGTGGGCTGGCCTTTGGCAAAAACGATGCAAGTTCCCAGAGACTGCAACAGCAATAGCCTATGAGCAACATGGTTTCTTTGAGCAGGTACGTCTGTTATACACGTTCGAGAGTCTTTGGATTCAGTCTGTATCAAACACTTCAGTGTAGACGCCTGTTTTCATTTCACAGTGAATGCTTCCTAAACTCTGCCTCGTGCATATTAACAACTTTGTTCAGGTATTCCGATTAGGGTTGCAATTTTGTCACGGTAAATTTGGGGGATTGGTCATGGTTTGAAAAAAACACCAGTCGTGGAAGGCGACAGTCAGAGGACGTGTTTGTGTTCGTCAAGTATCACGATTGGGAATCCTTCAGCCATTTTTCTACTACAAAGGCTTGGACATAAGCGATTTTCATTGTATGTTTTGGGCTGAAGCTGGCCTGCAAGCCATTGGTTTCCCCAGGCGACCCCGTGCTAGGTTAGCCATCTAGAGGCAGGGCAGAGGTGATTTAAATGCAGGGTGGTGAGTTTTTTTCATGGATCCCAATTCATGCGCAATGCCTGGCCATTCAGGAAGACAGCAAACACCTTGGTTTTGGCAAACTCTTTCAATCTCTGTGGGCCATGGGAAAGAGACTACAGTATTTAAAAAAAAAAAAAAAAAATCTGGACATGGACACCAGAGGATCAGTCTTGTAGCAGCAGAATGCAAGAGAAGAACCTCTCCCCTGATCAGGGAGAGCTTGTGTTTTTTACACTAAATAAAGTGGGCCAGCATACAGGTGCTCTTTATTTTTGTAACTGCTCAAACATGAGCTGAACTGATTGTACCCAAATGATTTTCAGCACATTTGGCAGTCTGTATGTTTTAGCATAGATGCATTTAAGGGGAAGCTCGGTAAGTACGGTGGCAGCACGGTGGCATAGTGGTTAGCACTGTTGCCTCACAGCACCAGGGACCCGGGTGACTGCCTGTGTGGAGTTTGCACATTCTCCCCGTGTTTGTGTGGGTTTTCTCCGGGTGCTCCGGTTTCCTCCCACAGTCCAAAGATGTGCGGGTTAGGTTGATTTGGCCATGATAAAAATTGACCCTTAGTGTTAGGGGGGATTAAATACGTGGGGTTACGGGGATAGGGCTTGGGTGGGATGGCTGTCGATGTAGGGACCGGGTGCTAGGGTTTGGATGATCAGCCATGATCTCGTTGAATGGCGGAGCAGGCTCGAAGGGCCGAATGGCCTACTCCTGCTCCTATCTTCTATGTTTCTAAGTACGAGAAAGGAATAGAAGGTTATGCTGATTAGTGAGATGAAGTAGGGGTGGGAGGAGGCTCGTGTAGAGCACAAACGCCGGCACGGACCAGTTGGGCCAAATCAACAGTTTCTGTGCTGTAAAATTCTGCGTAATACCTACTGTGGAGAAAAGTAGCTTATAAACCAAATCAAGTGACGCCCCACCTATTGTTTCACTACATTTTTAATGTGGTTTGTAACCAAGAATATGTTTTTGTACCTTGAAAGGCGCAAGAAACCTATGAGAAGGCCATGGATAAAGCAAGAAAAGAGAATGAAAGAAATAATGCATCACCTGCCATATTTCCAGAGTACCAGCTGTGGGAGGACCACTGGAATCGGTAGGTACCTTAGCAACTCCCTAGCTGGTGTGAGGTTTTTAAACAGCAGCGCTGGATAATTAAAGTTGCCTCTTGTACCCTAAAACACCTGCTGTCCTTCCTTGGCTCAGGGATGCTCGATCTGGATACCTAAATACCCTCTGTAGCAGTGCTACCTTTTCACCATGCAACCTTTGTTATGCTAAACCTTTACAACTCACTGGTTAGGCCTCAGCTGGAGTATTGTGTCCAATTTTGGGCACCGCACTTTAGGAAGGATGTCAAGGCCTTGGAGAAGGTACAGAGGAAGTTTACCTGGATGATACCAGGGATAAGGGTCTTAAGTTATATGAAAAGAAAGACTTGCATTTATATAGCGTTTTTCACAACCACCGAATGTCCCAAAGCGCTTTACAGCCAATGCAGTACTTTTGGAAGTGGAGTCACAGTTGTAATGTAGGAGAGATTGGAGAAGCTGGGATTGTTCTCCGCGCAGCAAAGGTTATGGGGAGATTAAATTGAGATATTCAAAATTGAGGGTTTTAATAGAGTAAGTAAGGGGAAACTGTTTCCTCTGGCAAGTGGGTCAGTAACCAAAGATCACAGATTTAAACTAATTGGTTAAAGAACTAGAGGTGAAATGAGGAGAAATTATTTCTGAGGGTTAATCTGATCTGGAATGCACTGCGTGAAAGGGTGGTGGAATCAGATTCCTAGGACCTTTCAAAAGGCAGTTGGACATGTACTTGAAGAGGACTGATTTGCAGGGTTATGGAGAAAAAGCTGGGGAGTGAGACTAAATTGGACAGCTCTTTCAAAGAGCCGGCACAGGCACAGCGGCCGAATGGCAACCTTCTGTGCTGTCTGATTCTGTGATCCTATTAATGTGAGGTTCTCCCAACACTTGACGGGAGCCAAAACACTCACTGCTGTCACATGAGCTAGTGAGTGACACGGAGTCCCATTATGTGAGACACCTAAACTGAGCGTTGCATAGCACAGCTTTGGCATCAAGTAAACTACTATAAATGTAACATTATCATTGTACTTTTTAATCTATATATATAAAGCGGCTCTTCTGTCTGTCCCGATGTCTGTCTGTCTGTCCGCCTGGTCTCTATACGTTTGGAAGTTACAGAGCGTACCGACGCGCGCGTCGCCTCAAAAGAAAGCTTGCGATTCCGGACCGGTCATCGGCGTATTTACGTTTCGGCCGGACAAAAATCCCGCCCGCGGTATCCCAAAAACGTTCAGCGTTCCGCTCATTAGCATCTCATTAGCGACCGTTGTGACGTCGAGGTCTTCCTACAGTTGAGTGTCGAGTGACTCGACGATTGACCAATCCTACGCTTCGGTGACCTGGCCGGTCGACCAATCGGTGCGTGTGTGGGCGGGCCTTATCCTTCTGAACCGAGGTGAGTGGCCGCCATCTTGATTTTCCACAATTTTTTCCCCCACACTTTGTGTGTTAGGGAACTAAGGTAAATATTTGAATTATGTGTTAGGGAATTAATTAACAATTTATTTCAGTTTTATATTGTGTTTAGCAACCCCCCCTCCCTCCTCCTCACCCTCGCGCAGGGGGGACTCGGTGCTGGTCTCCAGGCCCGCTGCAGGCAGGCCTGAAGCTCCAAAAATTTCTCTATCTCTCTCTCTTCCCTCTCTCTCTCTCTCTCCTTCTCCTCTTCCCTCTCTCTCTCCTTCTCCTCTTCCCTCTCTCTCCTTCTCCTCTTCCCTCTCTGTCTCTCTCTACTTCCCCCTCTCAGGTTTGACGGTGTCGGGGCCCGAAGTGAGCCGCTCTAACGGCTGCCAGCCCGCGGGGTTTCCCTGCCTACTCCCCGCTCTAACGGCCGCCAGCCCGCGGGGTTTCCCTGCCTACTCCCCGCGGGCCGCCTCGCGGTGCTGGCACTGACCGCGCATGCGCCGCCCGCCCGCGAGAGCCCGCTCTGGCTTTTTTTTTTAACGGCAACCACGCATGCGCACGGCCGTTGCGCAGCCGCCTTGACGCCGGCACGCATGCGCACGGCCCCCGTGACGCCAGCACACAGCCTCGTGAGATCGCGGGGGGTGCGAGCCTCGGGAAATCGCGGGGGGCGGGGGGGGGGGGAGAGAGCCTCGGGAAATCGCGGGGGGCAGAGAGAGCCTCGGGAAATCGCGGGGGGCGGAGAGAGCCTCGGGAAATCGCGGGGGGGAGAGCCTCGGGAAATCGCGGGGGGGAGAGCCTCGGGAAATCGCGGGGTTGGGGGGGGGAGGGCCTCGGGAAATCGCGGGGGGGAGAGCCTCGGGAAATCGCGGGGGGGAGAGCCTCGGGAAATCGCGGGGGGGAGAGCCTCGGGAAATCGCGGGGGGGAGAGCCTCGGGAAATCGCGGGGGGGGGAGAGCCTCGGGAAATCGCGGGGGGGGGAGCCTCGGGAAATTGCGGGGGGCCGGGGGGAGAGAGCCTCGGGAAATCGCGGGGGGGGGGGGGGAGAGCCTCGGGAAATCGCGGGGGGGGGAGCCTCGGGAAATTGCGGGGGGCCGGGGGGAGAGAGCCTCGGGAAATCGCGGGGGGGGGGGTGAGAGCCTCGGGAAATCGCGGGGGGGGGGAGAGCCTCGGGAAATCGCGGGGGGGAGAGAGCCTCGGGAATCGCGGGGGGGAGAGAGCCTCGGGAAATCGCGGGGGGGGGAGAGCCTCGGGAAATCGCGGGGGGGGGGGAGAGCCTCGGGAAATCGCGGCGGGGGGGAGGGCCTCGGGAAATCGCGGGGGTGGGAGCGCCTCGGGAAATCGCGGGGGGAGAGCCTCGGGAAATCGCGGGGGGGAGAGCCTCGGGAAATCGCGGGGGGGAGAGCCTCGGGAAATCGCGGGGGGCGGGGGGGAGAGAGCCTCGGGAAATCGCGGGGGGGAGAGCCTCGGGGGGAGAGCCTCGGGAAATCGCGGGGGGCGGGGGGGAGAGCCTCGGGAAATCGCGGGGGGGAGAGCCTCGGGAAATCGCGGGGGGGGGGGGCGGTGGAGAGCCTCGGGAAATCGCGGGGGGGGAGGGCCTCGGGAAATCGCGGGGGGGGGGCGCCTCGGGAAATCGCGGGGCGGAGAGCCTCGGGAAATCGCGGGGCGGAGAGCCTCGGGAAATCGCGGGGGGGGGGGGGGGGCGGTGGAGAGCCTCGGGAAATCGCGGGGCGGAGAGCCTCGGGAAATCGCGGGGCGGAGAGCCTCGGGAAATCGCGGGGGGAGAGCCTCGGGAAATCGCGGGGGAGAGCCTCGGGAAATCGCGGGGGCGGGGGGGGAGAGCCTCGGGAAATCGCGGTGGGGGGGGAGAGCCTCGGGAAATCACGGGGGGGGAGGGTGGAAAGAGCCTCGGGAAATCGCGGGGGAGAGAGAGAGAGAGGGTGGGGGAGAAGAGAGAGAGCGGATGGGGGAGAAGAGAGAGAGAGGGTGGGGGAGAAGAGAGAGGGTGGGGGAGGAGAGAGAGAGAGAGGGTGGGGGAGGAGAGAGAGGGAGGGTGGGGGAGGAGAGAGAGGGAGGGTGGGGGAGGAGAGAGAGGGAGGGTGGGGGAGGAGAGAGAGGGAGGGTGGGGGAGGAGAGAGAGGGAGGGTGGGGGAGGAGAGAGAGGGAGGGTGGGGGAGGAGAGAGAGGGAGGGTGGGGGAGGAGAGAGAGGGAGGGTGGGGGAGGAGAGAGAGGGAGGGTGGGGGAGGAGAGAGAGGGAGGGTGGGGGAGGAGAGAGAGGGAGGGTGGGGGAGGAGAGAGAGGGAGCGTGGGGGAGGAGAGAGAGGGAGGGTGGGGGAGGAGAGAGGGAGGGTGGGGGAGGAGGGAGGGAGGGGAGGAGAGGGAGAGAGGGTGGGGGAGGAGAGAGAGAGAGGGTGGGGGAGGAGAGAGGGTGGGGGAGGAGAGAGAGCGTGGGGGAGGAGAGAGAGGGTGGGGGAGGAGGGAGAGGGTGGGGGGAGGAGAGAGAGGGTGGGGGAGGAGAGAGAGAGGGTGGGGGAGGAGAGGGGGGGAGGGGAGGAGAGAGGGGGGGAGGGGAGGGGAGAGAGGGTGGGGGGAGGGGAGAGAGGGTGGGGGAGCGAGGGAGGGTGGGGGAGCGAGAGAGCGTGGGGGGAACGGGAGGGTGGGGGAGCGAGGGAGGGTGGGGGAGAGGAGAGGGTGGGTGGGGGGAGCGAGAGGGTGGGGGAGCGAGGGAGGGTGGGGGAGGGGAGCGAGAGGGGGGAGGGCAGGGAGAGGGGGGAGGGAGGGTGAGAGTAAAGCAGGGAGAGACGGGGAGGGAGAGAGAGGGAGAGGGAGGGAGAGCGTGAGGAGAGGGGGAGGGAGAGTAAAGCAGGGAGAGACGGGGGAGGGAGAGAGAGGGTGAGG
>NC_140997.1:97406853-97439184 GCF_052327205.1 Somniosus microcephalus
CCTCGGGAAATCGCGGGGGGGGGGAGAGCCTCGGGAAATCGCGGGGGGGGGTGGGGGCGAGCCTCGGGAAATCGCGGGGGGGGGGTGGGGGCGAGCCTCGGGAAATCGCGGGGGGGTGGTGGGGGAGAGCCTCGGGAAATCGCGGGGGGGGGGAGAGCCTCGGGAAATCGCGGGGGGGGGGGAGAGAGCCTCGGGAAATCGCGGGGGGCGCGCGAGCCTCTGGAAATCGCGGGGCGCTCGCGCCGGCCGCACTGACCGCGCATGCGCCGGCCGCGAGAGCCCGCTCCCAGCGCCGGCTGCCGCTCAGCATTCCCGCTCTGGCAACGGCACCGGACCTCAGGTAGGCAGGGGGAGGGGCCGGAGAGAGGGACAGAGGGGAGCGGGGGAGGGAGGGACACAGACAGGGGAGGGGTGTGGGCGACGGGAGGGGAGCGGGGGTGGGGAGGGGAGCGGGTGGGCGAGGGGAGGGAGGGATAGGACAGGGAGAGGACATGACAGGGAGAGGGGGGACACACGGGCAGGGAGACCAAGCGCCCCAAAATTGCCCTCGCGCCCCAAAATTGCCCTCGCAACGCAGGGCTCCCCAGCTAGTCTATATATATTTGGGATGTTTTACTTCATTAAAGGCGCTATATAAATGCAATTGTTACATTAATGGATGAGTAGCAGTGCCGGGATCTTCAATTCTCTGTTACTTTGTATGTCTTTATTAATGTGTGTCGAAGTTCTGTTGATAAGCTCTCCTCATCAATGAAAATAGTGCAGTGAAGGTTGTTTTAGCGATACTATTAAAATACTTTTAACCTATAAGTAACATGTTTTTAACTGATGTTTACCAGTGTTTTAGGGATCGTATTCTGTAATTCTGTCCATCCTGTAAATCAGTAGTCTGGTTCGAGGCTTTAGAAGAGCTCTTTTTCAGATAAATATTCAAAACCAAGGTCACAGTAGGCCCTTATCATGCTGTATTCCTTCAAATCAGAACTCAAGCCCACAATTTTCCAATATGTGCTGGCAGTGGGCGCGATATAGTTGCTGGGGTTTAAGTGAGAATCTGGACCCTGGTGTTGCAGCCCACAGTTGGTACTAGTAACTCAACCATGCATTGATCTGTCAACCAGCAGGCTGGCACTGGCAGTCATTGCATTTTTGTTTTCCATTGGGAAGACATTTGAATAAGAAATGAAATTGAATAAATCAAACCACGCACACAAAAAAAGTTAGAGAGATAATTAGAACCCTCTCCAAGCTGGAACAGACCTTCCTTGATATTCATCAGTGCTTGTAGTCATAATTATCGCTGGCAGGAGTGGGACAGAACCTAATTAATCTGACTGCCAGGGCCACTGATGTTTACCAGTGTTTTAGGGATCGTATTCTGTAATTCTGTCCATCCTGTAAATTAGTAGTCTGGTTTGAGGCTTTAGAAGAGCAGAAGTGGTCTCTGGCGCAGGAAGGGCAGGCTCTACACCCTGGAATGTCGGACTATTGTTGGAGATGCGTTCTGTGCAACACCTACAGTTCACACTATGGTCCTAAGGCACAAGAAATCCTTTCTTCTGGGAAGTAGGATTTGTGGCATCAGGAACCTCTCTTTGGTCAATGGTTTTTAAAGGAAAAATTAATAAATCTATGTGGAATTGCAAAACCAGTGTCATGGTATACACCAAAGATTTCATTGTAGTTCAAAAAAATACAGCAATGTATCATGGGAAAGATGTTAAATGGGTGCATGTTCATGGAGCTAATTAAAGACACTACTTTCTCCTGAACCTAACCTGCTTATTGCTTTTATTCTGTTCTATAATCAACAGCTGCTCAAAGGAACTGAACCAGTGGGAGGCACTGACCGAGTACGGCCAGTCCAAAGGACATGTTAATCCCTACCTAGTATTGGAATGTGCTTGGAGAGTTTCGAACTGGACTGCTATGAAAGACGCACTGGTGCAGGTAAGCAATTCTTGTGGTAAATGAACCTGTTTATACGCTAAATCATTTACATTTTATATTCTTTATGCTATCTACTCAATTACTATATTTTACTCAAGAATATCTAGATTAATTATTCCTTTCCTTTTGCATACGTTGACTACATGCCAGTTGTAGGCAGTGAGTTGTGCACCATAGCAATGTGCATAGGTCAGGTCATTCTTTACTTAATGTTAGCTTGGCTATTGGTATTATATAATATACTTTGTGTTAGCATTAAATAACACTTTGTGTGTTTTGGTGAAAAATTACATTACGGTCAGATCTGTGAACTTTTAAATTCCACATCCCATTGTTTGCACTGACTCCGTGTGAGTCCTTTATATGGTTTCTTGATGTGAATATTTAACATTTTCTATTTGTACCTCGTGGGAACCTTACCTGGCTGAAAAGATGTGGCTGCTTCCTGACCTCAACCAATGCTAAGCGATCAATTGGTTATGTCAACCTGCACACAAGTTCTCAGGACTTAAAAGGTGTATATCGCTATAGGGCGAGTGTGCGCTTCATGTCGGGCTAACAGACACTCGGTACGTGTGTGGATTTCTCTACTGCTTCATGTTGAGACCCGCCTACGTGGCAGTGGGTTTTTCCATGTGTTGGGCAGCCAGCTAAGTTTAAAAAAGAAAAATGACGGAAAGTGGCCATAGAGTGATTGATCTAACCTTCCAAGCCATGTGAAGAAAGGCTCTGACCCCAGCATCCTGGTGACAGCTTGCTTCGGATCGGAAAGCTTGCCGTGATGGGAAGTGCAGTGCCGAGCCCACATTGAGCACAGATCTTCTACCTTCAGCAACCTCTGCGAGCTACTGAATTTTTTAAAATTTGTTTATGGGATGTGGGCGTCACTGGCAAGGCCAGCATTTATTGCCCTTGAGAAGGTGGTGGTGAGCCGCCGCCTTGAATCGCTGCAGTCCGTGTGGTGAAGGTACTCTCACAGTGCTGTTAGGGAGGGAGTTCCAGGATTTTGACCCAGCGACGATGAAGGATCGGCGATAAACTTCTAAGTTGGGATGGTTTGTGACTCTGAGGTGGTGGTGTTCCCGTGCACCTGCTGCCCTTGTCCTTCTAGGTGGTAGAGGTCGCGGGTTTGGGAGGTGCTGCCGAAGAAGCCTTGGCGAGTTGCTGCAGTGCATCTTGTAGATGGTAGTCAACATTGTTTTTTTTCTCCCCCCGTCCCCCAATGTCCCCCGCAGGGATCTCTGTTGGGGCCTCAACTATTCATAATATTTATTAACGACTTAGATGATGGCATAGAAAGTCATATATCCGAATTTGCTGATGACACACAGATAGGCGGCATTGTAGGCAGTGTAGATGAAAGCATAAAATTACAAAGGGATATTGATAGATTAAGTGAATGGGCAAAACTGTGGCAAATGGATTTCAATGTGAGCCCATCCACTTTGGACCTAAAAAGGATAGAACAGGCACTTTCTAAATGGTGAAAAGCTAAAAACGGTGGATGTCCAAAGAGACTTTGGGGGTCCAGGTACATAGATCATTAAAATGTTATGAACAGGTACAGAAAATAATCAAAAAGGTTAATGGGATGCTGGCCTTTATATCTAGAGGACTAGAATACAAGGGGGTAGAGGTGACGCTGCAGTTATACAAAGCCCTGGTTAGACCACACCTGGAGTACTGTGAGCAGTTCTGGGCACCACACCTTAGGAAGGATATATTGGCCTTTGAGGGCGTGCAGTGTAGGTTTACCAGAATGATACCCGGACTTCAAGGGTTAAGTTACAAGGAGAGATTACACAAATTAGGATTGTATTCCCTAGAATTTAGACGGTTAAGGGGTGATCTGATCGAAGTTTTCAGGATATTAAGGGGAACAGATAGGGTAGATGGAGAGAAACTATTTCTACTGGTTGGGGATTCTAGGACTAGGGGGCATAGTCTAAAAATTAGAGCCAGACCTTTCAGGAGTGAAATTAGGAAACACTTTTACACACAAAGGGTGGTAGAAGTTTGGAACTCTCTTCTGCAAACAGCAATTGATGCTAGATCAACTGTTAATTTTAAATCTGAGATTGATAGCTTTTTGTTAACCAAAGGTATTAAGGGATAATGGGCCAAAGGCAGGTATATGGAGTTAGGTCGCAGATCAGCCATGATCTCATTGAATGGTGGAACAGGCAGGAGGGGCTGAATAGCCTCCTCCTGTTCCTATGCTCCCCTAATGTGGAAATATACAGTCCTAAGGAAGATTGTGTTCCCAGATGCCCTGATTCTCATCTGACAATTGATTACATTTATTCTGACTTTTTTGTGTTTACGGATCAGCTCTTGAATAATTGCAAGAGCATCTGCTCATTACTAATTTGTGGCTTGTGACAGGTGCCAGCATCTGGGAAATAAAGCACAGTTTCCGCAGGAGAAAAAAATATCTTTTAGGAATTTTGAGCTGAGGTGGAGCGACGACTGATCAATTCCGACTTTGTGATCTCTAGTGGCCACTGCAGAGAATTGTACAGCGCTGAAAGGCCATTCGGCCCATCGTGTCTGTGCCGGCTCTTTGAAAGAGCTCTCCAATTAGTCCCACTCCTTTCCCCATAGCCCTTGCATTGTGCATCAACGATGTTTTAACAGAGCATCTGGCACAGAGTATACTGCTTTTGTTAATCAGATGATAAATAGCAAAAGTCCATAATATTATTAACATTGGGCACAGGCCTCTGTAAATATGTTTTTCTTTTGGTGTCAATTTTCATGACTAATTTAAAAAGAGCAAGGGTAAGGAGAAGTTTTGCATGAAAAGCCTTCATTCAGCGCCTGCTGTTTGTTCAGTCTCTCCAGTATTGCAACTGCCGGTTTCTTGGGGGTTTATATTTCGTTAGCCCATGCCCATGACAGCTGGCTTGTTTTATTGTAACTGATGAGAACTGACGCGTGATAATTTTGTGTATTGCTAAAATAATTCCGAAGATGTTCTGTTCTTTAAAGGGGCGTTGCATTGCCTTTTCAAGAAGCTTTCAGGGAGCCTCATTGCCCCCAGTGCAATGTTTTGGATCTATGATATTTGGTTTTCAGGAGAGCTCGGACTGCTGCAGTGGGATCTTCCATCATTTATTTTTTCCAAAGCTATGCTTAAAAGAAAATTGGGTATCTATCGCCCATCTGTGTTCCAAAGCCTTTTTGTTATGCGTAACTAACTCAGCACAATTGAAAGACTGAATCAGTACCTTCCTGCTTTGTATGGTTCAGTACCACATCGCTGTGTATTTTCCCCCTCTGCCTTTTTAAACATATCGGGGATAATTTTAACCTAACGCTCTGGGCAGGAATCCCACGGGATCGGGTGGAACGCCGGTTTTATATCCCACCCAATATTGCTCTCCATTGACTTCAACCAGATTTTCACTGCCCTTTGTGTGAAGCAGTGTTTGCTGACATCACCCCTGAGCAGCCTAGCTCTAATTTTAAGATTATGCCCCCTTGTCCCACCAGAGGAAATAGTTTCTCCCTATCAAATCCATTAGTTCACCCCTTAATCTTCTATACTCGAGAATACAAACATTGTCTATGCAACCGGTCCTCAGAATTTAACCCTTTGGATACTAAGGGAAAGTGCGGAAGGTGGAGTTGAGGTAGAAGATCAGCCATGATCTTATTGAATGGTGGAGCAGGCCCAGATGGCCTACTCCTGCTCCTATTTCTTATCTTCTTTCCAGAGCCCCAGTATCATTCTGGTGAAGCTGCGCAGCACCCACTCAAAGATCAGTATATCCTTCCTGAGGTGCAGTGCCCAGAACTGAACACAATACTCCAGATGCAATCTAACCAGAGCTTAATACAACTGTAGCGTAACTTCCATCCCTTTGTATCCTGTTGTATTGAGGCAGCTAAGCACATTAGGAGCTACAACAGGTCTCATCCTAGTGAGTAAGGGGACCATTTGTGAAAACTGCAACATTAAAACATTTCGGTGGAATTATTTTGCTTTCATGGTATCGCATACATACATACATGTGCCCATTTGTCATCGCTTACTTTATGCATCTTGTGCATGGAACCTGGAAGTCGAATGCTCCTGAGAATGCTGTAGCTTCCTCCTGTGGGTTCTAAATTTAGTCCTTCACAAATTTCTGCTTCCACACCTCTAAACCCCTCCAGTTGTGTAATTTAAAATTTCTCATGTGTAATAATGCCTTAACCTGGTAGTGTCTGATTTTATTTGGGGAGAATTAGTAAATTTAATCTTATATTTCAGTACGTTACGTGGAGAAGGAACCTGTAAAGAATTGCCTTGTAGGGCTGTCTGTTGCGTACTAACTGTTTGCTTGAGCATTCCTTTGGATCGTTTCCTTTTCTTGAATTATTTGTTGTCATCACCATTCATTTTTAAGTGCAAAATAGAAGTGGTGTATTTTGGAGCAGCTTTTATGTGTTAAGTAGAGAGGGAGAATCACAGCTGACATCACTTAAGCTTGCCCCTGCGATTTCTCTCCTCCCTCTCCGTTGTCTATTTACTATTGACGTTTTGGTATGTGAAGAATAATGCGTTTGAAGAACAAGGAAGATCCTACAAGGCAGCTAACCTTGCTTTACTGTGACATAAATATATCATAAAGTCATACAGCACAGAAGGAGGGCATTTGACCTATCGTGTCTGTGCCAGCTCTTTGAAAGAGCTAACCAATTAGTCCCACTCCCCGCAGTCCTGCAAATGTTTCCTTTTCAAGTACAGGTATATATCTAATTCCCTTTTGAAAGTTACTATTGAATCTCAACTCTCTGCGTAAACCAAATCCTCCACATCTCCTTCCCCCCCCCCCCCCGGATTGTTTTGGCAGTTATCTGTGTCCTCTGGTTACTGACCCTCTTGACAGTGGAAACAGTTTCTCCTTGTTTACTCTTATCAAAACCCCTCATAATGGGTCATATGTGCTGCTGAGTTGTGGGGGCTTGTGTAATAGCACAAAAGCACCTAAATGGCTATGATTTTCCTTGACAACGTGAGGCTCTTGCCCAGTGAATGGTGCATAATACAGTATCGTTCAAAACTCTTCCCTCCTGAGTAAGATTGCAGTTTAGATCAGGGCCAGTATTCTGAAATGTGCCATGTGTTTCACATCCCCCCATTGTGTGCCACTAAGAGGAGGAAATGCTGTGGCGAGCGCTGAGTGTTCTATTTAAATGCCATTTAGGTGGAGCTGAGTTGCCCAAAAGAGGTGGCCTGGAAAGTGAACATGTACCGAGGCTACCTGGCAATTTGCCATCCCGAAGAGCAACAGCTTAACTTCATCGAGCGTCTGGTGGAGATGGCCAGCAGTCTCGCAATCCGGGAATGGCGGAGACTCCCGCACATCGTCTCACATGTCCATACACCATTGCTTCAGGTGAGAGCGCCATGCTGGCAATGTGTGGCTCTGGGAGTTTACTTGTAAGTCCATGTGTGTGTGTCTGTCTGTGTGTAATTATCAGCATATTAATGCGCCTTGTTTTGTAGTACAGACTTAAAATTAGAAAGCAGTAGCTACTCACAGATTGGAGCATAGTATTGGGTTGATCTGATTGTCTGGAAGAAAGATAGAATAAGAACACAATCTACCTCACTGTTAACTGACAGATTTGCCACTTGCTCTTACTGCCCGCCTACCTATGAATGTATTGAAAATACTCATGTCTATTATGTAAAAGAAAAAAGAATCCTGTGGTTGATTTTTGTTGCATTGATACATTATATGCAGACATAATGCATATCTCAATATGCAGGCAGCTTTCTTTGGTCTGGGGATGAGGGAGGGAGGTAAGGGTATTAAGCACCAAATTCCAGGATCAGCCTAATTAAGGAAGAATATTGAAGTTGCTGTTGGGTTTATGTAGGATATTGTCATATATCCCTATTGCCGTTCTGTGGGGTATTATAGGATATTGTCATGTATCCCCCTATTACCGTATGTGGGGGTATTATAGGATATTGTCATATAAAATACAAGCACTAGGAAACACTGAAAACATCTGGTTAATACTCTTAAATCAAGTCAATGAGCTAATAAAACACAACTCCTTGCATGCAGTGTATATGAGATATAGGTACAGAACCTCGCATACCAAGGACTCCTTCAGGACGTCGCAAACGTGTTGTCTTGACTGCTTATGCTAGCCTCAGCAAGACTAGGTTACCAGGCCCCCTGGAGCTCCAGTGTGTTGTATCTTTTATAGGTTTAATTATGTGGAACATTTGTGGGTACCAAATGTCATCACATTCTGTGTATGCTGTTGACACCCAAGCTTGTTTAGTGATGAGGATAGCTGTTGCCATTTGTTGTGCGTGCCTTTGATATCTTGGGTTGTTGATTACACTTCCGGATATGCCACACATTCTCCCTGGTACACCTATACTTACAGTTGCCATGCGTACAGACTCACTACAATCTAACGATGGAATTTTGTTCAAATTGTAGGCGGCTCAGCAAATTATTGAACTGCAAGAAGCTGCTCAAATAAATGCCGGTTTGCAGCCCGCCAATTTGGGGAGAAACACAAGTTTACACGACATGAAGACCGTGGTGAAGACTTGGCGGAACCGTCTGCCCATTGTGTCTGATGACCTTTCTCACTGGAGCAGCATCTTCATGTGGAGACAGCATCACTATCAAGGTATGGCCTGATGCACGTGCCTGTCAAAATGTATTTTACGTGTGGGCTTGTTACTGATGTATAACATTCATGCAGTGAATTTGATGGGGCCTCATTTATTTCTGGGTTACTCGATACTGATGTAACCCTGTGGGTTTCAACAACTTTCCAATCCATTGTGTGTGATGGATATACGTAGATTATAGTGAAAATGTAAGAATTTCTGTAACGCAGATTATTTAATTCTTCATTTTCAGCCTGTCTCTCAACTTGTGGTGTGATTGAAAAATTACACAAGGGGCTAAAAGGGTTAAATTATGAGGGCAGGTTGCATAGACTAGGTTTGTATTCCCTGGAGTATAGAAGATTAAGGGGTGAACTCTAGTGGGAGAGTTCAGAACAAGGGGGCACAACCGTAAAATCAGAGCTAGGCCATTCAGGGGTAATGTCAGGAAACATTTCTTCACACAAAGGGTAGTGGAAATCTGGAACTCTCTCTTTTCCCCCCCCCCCCCCCCCCCCCCCCAAAAAAAAAAAATTAGGCTGGGGGTCAATTGAAAATTTCAAAACTGAGATTGATAGTTTTTTGTTGGGTAAGGATATTAAGCGATATGGAACCAAGGTGGGTAGATAGAGTTATGATACGAATTAGCCATGATCTAATTGAATAGCAGAACAGGCTCGAGGGGATGAATGGCCTCCTCCTGTTCCTATGTTCAGGCACTGCAAGGTTGATAGGATGATGTGTATGAACAGGCCTAACGTGTTTTAAATATGATGCATACATCCTTCCTGACATCAGCTCTGATACAAAAGAAACATTTTCACCTAGGGAGGGGTGGTATTTGTTTGGGTTAGAGTATAATAAATGTGTAGAACTATGTATTTTAATTAGATATTGGAGGCGTGACCCAATGCTCTGGAATTCCCTCCCTAAATCCCTCCGCATCTTCACACCTCTCACTCTTTTTATAAAAAAAAAAAAAAAAAAACTCCCTCTTTGCCCAAGCTTTCAGTCACTCCTAATCTGGCTCAGCATCCTTTTTTGTCTGATTAGGCCTCTGTGAAACGCCTTGGGACTATTTCTACGTTAAAGATGCTATATAAATGCAAGTTGCTGTTGGCCCTAAAGCCCCTGCCACCACCCCCCCCAACTTGCCCCATCAATGTCATCATGGGTTGACTATCGACGCAGCCCCTGTGACTGTCATCCTCACCTTTTTAATACAAGGCCTTGAACCCTGGAGTTGTGTTTGGGACTGTCCACAATCGCTCTTCCATTGACCTGTTCTGTACCTGGGCTGCGTCACCCCTTGCAGGCTGCGGAAGCTGTTGGCCAATTCAAGGATTAGCTCACCTGCCTTTGACGGCGTTTCCTCCGTCGAGGGGTACCCCTCCCCTCCACCAGGGGCTCGCCCAACCGAAGCTGCTTGTGTTTTCTGGGGATCGCCGGGTTACTTAAACCCCGCCCGGGACTCGACCTCTAAATGTAGAATCCAAAGCGTGTCTGGCATTAAACAAGAGTTTGCATGTTAATGGGGTAAGGTGCAAAGTTCCCTTTAAGCTGTGCGACTGCACAGCGGTCTCGAGGTCCCGCGCTGCTGGTGAGCCGGCTTCACAATGCAAAAAAAAAAGTGCCCGCGCGGGATTTTGAATGGGCACGCAGCCCGTTAAAGGGCCCGCACAGCCCCCCAAAAATTTAGGGGGAACATTGGTAAGGTGGGAGGAGGCTTGTGTGGAGCATAAACACCGCATAGACCAGTCGGGCCGAATGACCTGTTTCTGTGCTGTAAAATTCTATGAATTCAAGCAGAAGATTTCTTGGCAACTTTGTGTTTTTGTCAGGATTCAACTCAACATACTCATTGTGCATCTGTTCCACTTCTGCCCAACCTACCGATGTGTGAAGGAAGCCACTGTTCAATTGCCAGTAATAAATGGAACTAAATACTTTGTTGTAATTTGTAAATAATTTCAAGATAATTAGCTTTTAAAATGAAACATTTTGGGGATTACAGTCTCTTAATTCAAAGCAGCTTAATTCAAATTGTCTGATAGTTCAGATTGTTATTTAGCACTAAATGTTATTTATGTTGCTTAATTCAATTTATTGACTGAATTATCAAATGAATTCAAAGAGTAAATCTATTATACTGTTGCTAATTTAAGGATTAAGTACTGGATTGGGGAAGTTAAAAATTAATTCTGTTATAAAGTTAAAGGAATAATCGGGCACAAAGCTAATTGTGATCAATTGATATCTTGCCACAGGCAGCAGGGAGAGGGAGGGGGGACAAGGGAAAGTTACAGAATAAGTTTAAACAAAGACTTTCTCCTTCCTCACAAAGGGTAGTGGAAATCTGGAACTCTCTCCCAAAAAGCTGTTGAGGCTGAGGGTCAATTGAAAATTTCAAAACTGAGATTGATAGCTTTTTGATGGGTGAGGGTATTGAGGGTTACGGAGACAAGGCGGGTAGATAGAGTTAAGATACAAATCAACCATGATCAAATTGAATGGTGGAATAGGCTCGAGGGGCTGAGTGGTCTCCTCCTGTCCCTATGTTTCCTGCAATGTTTCCTGTGCAAAAATAACCCGTAGAATAATTACCAGTCCCTTCTTGAAAATGAAATATTAAAAAATTTGCGGTAAGATTTGAAGCTGTAATTGAATAGAGTTTAACCGTAGCGCACTGCAGGAAACTTGCTATTTTTCGCATTTCCATTCGTTTCAGTGGGACGGACTACAGCTGATCTTACAAAACTGAAAGCAGGTATGGAACAAATGAGTTTGTAAAATCAAAATGACTTTGGGTTTGAGCTCATTTAATGTTGAAATGTTTGCAAATACTCCCAAGAAATAACTCTCACCTCATGGTAAAACCCTGATAAAGCTCAAAACATTTCCATGTGCAAAACCATTCCTCCTTGCCACAATGTTATAAGATCAACCTGTTCTGTAAATAGGGTGACTGCCTTCTCATGCCTTTAATCGAGGGCCAAGGTTCACCCTTAAATTTGTAAATCTGTGAATTGTAGAGCGGGTGGCTAGTCTATCTAAAATTGAATCCTGATTAAGATTTTTTTAAAGTTAAGACTGCCATTTTTACTCTTTGCTGAGATCAGATTCCTTGTCCTTTTCCCCATAGTCCAATTACCTGTTCAAAATGATCTTTGAGGAAAGATTGGATAGGCTAGAGTTTTCTTTGGAGCAGAGGAGGCTGAGGGCAGATGTATAAAATTGAGGGCCCGAGATATAGTGGATAGGAAGCACCTAGAAAGACACTGATTAATCAAAGATAGTCAGCACAGATTTGTTAAGGGAAGGTCATGTCTGACAAAATCGATTGAATTTTTTGAGGAGGTAACAAGGAGGGTAAATGAGGGTAGTGCATTTGATGTGGACTTTAGCAAGGCTTTTGATAAGGTTCCACATGGCAGACTGGTCACGAAGTTAAAAGCCCATGGGATCCAGGCAACTGTCAAGTTGGATTCAAAACTGGCTTGGAGGCAGGAAGCAGAGGGTAATGGTTATTGGGTGTTTTTGTGGCTGGATGGCTGTTTCCAGTGGGGTTCCGCAGGGCTCAGTACTAGGTCCCTTGCTTTTTGTGGTATATATCAATGATCTAGACTTGAATATAGGGGGTATGATTAAGAAGTTTGCAGATCATATTAAAATCAGCTGTGTAGTTGATACTGAAGAAGGAAGCTGTAGACAGCAGGAAGATATCAATAAATTGGTCAGGTGGGCAGAACAGTGGCAAATGGAATTCAATCTGGAGAAATGTGAGGTAATGCATTTGGGGAGGGCGAACAAGGAAAGGGAATACACATTAAATAGTAGGACACTGAGTAGTGTAGAGGAACAAAGGGACCTTGGAGTGCATGTCCACAGATCCCTGAAGGTAGCAGGCCAGGTAGATAAGGTGGTTAAGAAGGCATACGGAATGCTTGCCTTTATTAGCCATGGCATAGAATACAAGAGCAGGGGGGTTATACTTCAACTGTATAAAACACTAGTTAGGCCTCAGCTAGAGTACTGCGTGCAGTTCTGGTCACCACATTACAGGAAAGATGTGATTGCACTAGAGAGGGTACAGAGGAGATTTACAAGGATGTTGCCGGGAGTAGAGAATCTTAGCTATGAGGAAAGACTGGATAGGCTGGGTTTGTTTTCCTTGGAACAGAGGAGGTTGAGGGGAGACCTTATTGAGGTGTATAAAATTATGAGGGGCATAGATAAAGTGGATAGAAAGGACATATTTCCCTTAACAGAGGGGTCAATAACCAGGAGGCATAGATTTAAAGTAATTGGTAGGAGGTTTAGAGGGGATTTGAGGAGAAATGTTTTCACCCAGAGGGTTTTGGGGGTCTGGAACTCGCTGCCTGAAAGGATGGTAGAGGCAGGAACCCTCGTCACATTTAAGAAGTACTTGGATGTGCACTTGGAAGTGCCGTAACCTACAGGGCTACGGACCAAGAGCTGAAAAGTGGGATTAGGCTGGATTGATCTTTTTCGGCTGGCACAGACACGATGGGCCGAATAGCCTCCTTCTGTGCCGTTAATTTCTATGAAAATAGTGAGACAGAATCAGGTTTTCATGGATGTGAATCATTCGTAATATTCCTCATCAGTAAACAGTGTGCAAAAAAAAAAGCTACGCCTTTGCTAATGTATAGGTTAAAAAAACATCATTGAGGGCTCAAAATTCAAGTCAGAGTTTCTTTAAATTATGTTGGTGCATTAACAGAACAGTTTCGAGGGGCTGAATGGCCTCCTGTTTCTATGTTCCTAGTCTCTATTTACCACCACTAGATACTTTCAGATCTTTTGAAAATGCCCCCACATATTGCATTACCTGAAAATATTGGACTGACATTATCAAGTGGCAGAAAGTAGATCCTGCACCAGATCCGACGTGATAAAATTCAATTAGGATCACTTTTTCATCTTGTCATTACCGGTCACTAATGTAGCTCATTTCCAAAATCTCTTTAAACGGGCCTCAAAACAAATCGTGGCCTTTTTTTCAAATTTGAAAAATAATAGACTATTTTAATTCTCCTCTTTTTCTCCAAAGCGATCGTGGCAGCCTATGAAAACAGCTCTCAGCATGACCCCAACTCAAATAACGCCATGCTGGGAGTCCATGCCTCTGCCTCCGCCATCATCCAGTACGGGAAGATCGCCCGTAAGCAGGGCCTGGTGAATGTGGCCCTCGATATCCTCAGTCGCATCCATACCATTCCTACCGTGCCCATCGTGGACTGCTTTCAGAAGATTCGACAGCAGGTCAAGTGCTATCTCCAGCAGGCTGGAGTTATGGGCAAAAACGAATGCATGCAGGTAGGCAACACGGCCAATCCATCAAAAAGAAACGGCGATGGTTCAGGTCGGGTCTGCTGGTGACCTGCCTCTGGAAAAGAAGGCTCACAACCTGAGTCCACTTTGGGCGCTTTGATTGTTGTCTGTGTTGATGTTTGACACAGAAGAGGCATGATGTCTATCTGTGGCTACTGTAGAAAGTAAGAACAAAAACTTAAATTGGATCTCATAGTTTTGAGTTGAAATGCAGTGTGTTTTGACAGTTAAGATTTGAAAGATATAATCTCCAGTTGTGTGTAGGAATGTAACCCAAGGGAATCGGAAGCATTTTTTAAACACCTGTGTTGCTTCTATTACTGCACAGCAAAATCAATAACTTATTAAGAATAATTGATTGTCTGGTGAGTTACAAAACTGTCAAGTAGAGACTGCTGTTCAGAGCCTGATCAACAGAAGGTCACTCATTTAGCTATCTTGAGGCCCTGTACTTCTCTTGGGCGATCTTTTTATAAAAAGAATACTTTGTCAGACTTTTATTAATCTTCAACTTTGTTCCAAACAGGGTTTGGAAGTTATTGAATCAACAAATCTGAAGTATTTCACAAAGGAGATGACAGCTGAATTCTATGCGCTGAAAGGGATGTTCCTTGCTCAGATTAATAAGTATGTAAAAATGTGTTGCAACGCGATCTATTTGTTTTGCCATTAAGGGGGAAGATTTCCACTGTTTGCCATCTATAATGAATTTGTGAGTGTGTTTATATAAAAAAAAGTGATTTGGATTTGCTATAAATAGGTGGCGATCTTCCTCTGTCTTGTGTCCTGCTTTAACTTGTAGGTCTCTGTTTCTCTCTTGCTCTTGTTCTCCTCTCTCGAACGTGCACCTCTCATTCTGGGTAACCTTGACTGTCATTGTTTCGTTCATTACTAAAACAATTTGTGCGGGGCTTTTTAAGGGGAAGGCGGCTTCCTATTTTCCAGCCTGGGAAATGTACACAACCTCACACAATCCAGCGAGGAGAGCTTGGGCTGCAAATCCTTCCACTAATGCCAATGGTGCATCTTCCAATTTACCTAGCGAGCGATGCAGGGCAAGTCAAGGCCAGTTTTTTCCTGTGTTTCTTTTTCTTCTTTCTCTTCCCTCTCTCCCTCCCCCCAATGTAAAGCCTTCTCTTCCCTCTTCTACCCCTCCCCCCACCGTCAATGTAAAGCCTTGCATCTATAACTCTGTTTCATCTAACATTCCTGCTGGGAACTGACAAAACTCAGTCAACTGAAGCAAGCAAGCTTCATTGACCAGGAACCTCGGGCTTAAATTCCTAACCTTGCTTGGGAGTCGAGCTGTCAACTGCTTCAGCTGCTGTGCCCTGAATACATTCCTTGTTTCTATCCTCCATCCACTTCTGAATAGTCTTATGTCGTCAAGGGAAAATCACTGGTTGCCTGTCACCTTTTCCGATGTTTTTCACATTGGGTGCCCCTTGCATGTGAGAGAGGTAACTCCCATCCCCATCACTTTTCCTTTCCCCCCACATTGTATAATTCTGGTTAGCTCTTTGATGAGCAATTTATGTGACAAACACATTTATGTTTTTAAATATGGCAATCTTAAGATTATCTTTAAAATACTGCAAATGCTGGAAGTCTGACATAAAAACAGAGTGCTGGCTGACACCCAGCGGGTCAAGTAGCATCTGTGGAGGAAGGAAGGTGGGGTTAAAGTTTCTGATCGATGACCTTTCATCAGAACTTTCATCCCAGTTCTGACGAAAGGTCACCGATCTGAAACGTTAACTCTGTTTCTCTCTCCACAGATGCTGCCTGACCAGCTGAGTGTCAGCCAGCCTTCTGTTTTTAATTAAAATTATCTTTGCTTGGTTTAAAGAACTTGTATTTCTTATTTTCTACAGTGGGGAGAGTGTTCTTGAAAGCATTTTTAGCAAACTTCCCTGCTCAGTCTCAGAGTTCAGCTGATCCCAGCCTTCAACTTGATTCCCGGCACCTCGTACCGCATAGTTTCTCCCTTGACTTGTTTGGTATTCCTGGTCTAAGCTGACTAGTTTAGATAACCCCTCTGCTTGATGCACACAAACATACTTTGTACTGGCTGCTACATGATGTATGGTCTCTGTGGGAGCATGATCCATCTGTTCATCTGTCAGTTTTGTGTGGGCCTATCCTTGATTTGTAACTTTGATATGAAATCACAGTCCTGTAACCTTTAAGATCCCAGTTTTACGGCTATTTTCAGCAGTGCTGAGCCTCCATGGCGGTGCATCAATGAACATCCATTCACCCTCGCAGTAAGGTACTAAAACCCGACACATCATGCACCTTGTTTGTTCCTTCGACTTTATTTTTCCAAGTGTTATTAGCTTGCCTGGCAAAACGCAGACAAAATGTTCCGAGGGGAAATTGGTCAACTTATGAAGATTAAGTGCTACATTCTTTTTTTAAATATTTCTGTGATGCATGTTGTTTTCATGCTGCTACTGATTTATTTCTGCAAATTTACCTGCCTACAGCTTTCTAGCATGTGACCCTCTTCCTTCTTACACCAATGAAAGCGATTGTTTATTGACTGTGTCTGTTACAGTTTTGCTGCCAAACAGACTTTTGTGCCATTATTCGGAGGTTCATAACTAAAACTGTGTTTGACAAATATTTCAGATCGCATTTTACTCACTTTTAAGCAAATGACCTTTCTACAAAGAGAGCCAATTAAATGTTGCAGTGCACACTGCGATCCATTGCAGCAATAAATTTGATAGGCATTTTGCAGCGTTACAGCTTTTGATTAATAATCCAGCAGTAATAATATTTCACTTCCTGCATAAAGCATTAACCCTTAGACGGCCAGTCAGCCCAGGGGGAAATTACTGCTTGCTTAAGCTGTGCGGTTTTGCAAATTTCCAGCCCACTTACTGTGCTGTTGAATGAAACTCTAATGCAGTATAATGCTGCTCAAATGCCAGCAGAAGTTATATTGTAATAGCCCCAAACTATAAGAAAATAAGCACTGAAAATAAAATTAAATAATAACTGCACTGTAGTCTTTTATTCCATCATTTTCTCTTTTTTTGAAAATTATTAGAATACAGGTATTTGCAGCACAGAAACAGGCCATTCAGCCCAGCAGGTTCATGCCAGTCTTTATGCTCCACATGAGCCTTTAATGTAGCAAAAATTATGTTAAGTTTATTTTTTCCTACCTAATTGATCTTTCCTGTACCTTATTTTTCAGCGATGTGCTAAATAAGGTGTTAGAGCTAGAGATCATAAGAAGTTATGTACCTGGGAGTGCACATAAACTAATCAATTGCCTCTTGGCATTTGAGCTCCTGTGTGCTTGAAATCCCTATATTGCATGCTCCTTTACTATTCAAATGTAGCTTATTGGACACCTTGAGTTTTCTCAACAGCTGAATTCAGCGTAACTTGTTTGCCAGAAAAATGGCATGCTCATTTGAGAGAATTTATGCAGCACTTATGGAAAAAGTACCCAGTATGCCATGTACTTAATGGGTCTTGCTGTAGTAGAATTTAAACTAACGATTATTTGTGTTCTAGTGCTATTATTACTTAATGGCCTGGATTTTGTGTTTCTGAGCACTCGTAGATTGATTGAATAGTGCGTCACAATCTGTGTTATGAGGTTATTTAACGTGTGTGAAAGACAACCATAAGTCACTGACTTGTGCATTGTAGCCCTTTTGAGAGCCATGAGCGCTATCCACAGCACACTGTCAGTGATATATCTCAGCACAGAAGATGGCTTCCAGTATTCTTTGTAATCAGCAAATGGAAATGTGTAATTGGGAAACATTCTTTACTTGAATCAGAATTATGCAAATAGATACATGGCTATATGACAGTGAGTTGCAAGGCAATAATTTAGTCGAGTGGTGGTATGTAATGTCATAAACTCTGAGCGCAGAACTGACAGAGTTAATGAATATCAGAAATCTAATATAATGGGGAGGTAGTTTGCTACATTAAAGAAAGGAAGAAAGAAAGACTTGCATTTCTATAGCGCCTTCCACAACTTCAGGATGTTCCAAAGTGCTTTACAGCAAATGAAGTACTTTTGAAGTGTAGTCACTGTGGTAATGTAGGAAACACGGCAGCCAGCTTGTGCACAAAAAGCTCCCACAAACAGCAATGTGATAATGACCAGATAATCTGTTTTTTTTTTTTTTTAAGTGATATTGGTTAAGGGATAAATATTGGCCAGGATAATGGGGAGAACTCCTCTGCTCCTCTTCTAAATAGTGCAATGGGATTAGAATTCCATGCTTGGATCAGGATCGATTTCTTTGAACTGATATTTTGCATGCATTTATTTGTCTTTTTACTTTGTTGTGTAGATCTGAGGAAGCAAACAAAGCATTTTCCGCAGCTGTCCAGATGCACGATGTGCTGGTGAAAGCCTGGGCAATGTGGGGGGACTATCTGGAGAACATCTTTGTCAAAGAAAGACAGCTTCACCTTGGAGTATCGGCCATCACCTGCTACCTGCACGCATGTCGCCACCAGAATGAGAGCAAGTCGAGGAAGTATCTGGCCAAGGTGAGGACTGCTGTGCGGAGGCAAGTGTTCAGTGAAACCCTTGAGAATGGCGACATTAAACTTAATGCACATGAAACAGTAAATCACACCTTCTGACCATGTTACGTGACCCAGCTGGAATATTGTGTCCAATTCCGGGCACCACACTTTAGGTAGGACGTGAAGGCTTTAGCGAGCGTACAGAAGAGATTTACTAGGATGGTTCCAGGGATGAGAGATTATAGTTATGTGGATAGACTGGAGAAGCTGGGGTTGTTCTCCTTGGAGCAGTGAAGGCCAAGAGAGGATTTCATAGAGGTGTATAAAATCATGAGGGATTTAGGTAGAGTAACTAAAGAGAAACTGTTTCCAGTGGATGAAGGGTCAATAACCAGAGGGCACAGATTTAAGGTGATTTGAAAAAGAACCAGAGGTGACACGAGGAAAAACCTTTTTGCGCAACGAGTCGTTAGGATTTGGAATGCACTACAGATTCAGTAGTAGCCTTCAAAAGGGAATTGGATAAATACTTGAAGGAGAAAAAATTGTAGGGATATGGGGAAAGAGCAGGGGAGTGGGACTAACTGGATTGCTCTTCGAAAGAATCGGCGCAGACTCGATGAACCGAATGGCCTCCTGTGCTGTACTATTCTATGGATTCTATCTTGACAATACTCCTGTTAAAGAGGTGTTTGTACTTATAGTTGGGATTAAATCTGTAATGTTAACTGAATTTCTTGGTGCACTTAAGAGTTTTACCTGACAAATTTTGTTTATGCCTGTTTTTCACCTCTGCATGGGAATCTCTTCCAGGCTGATTCAGCCATTAAGCTTTAATATAAAGTATTAAAGTTCAAATTACCAGTTAAAATTCTCCTGCTATACATTACCCTGGTGTTGTGAGAATTCCAGATTTCATTTCTTGATGTATGTGTTATTTAGCTGCATGCTGCAAACGATTTGACACATTGGATTTTATTTTCTATACAAGAATATCATGCAAAGTTTATTCTATTTGAGTAACCACCTTGGGCTTGCATGGTATAGATACCAAATTGTTATGTGCCATTTTATAGTAACATAAAAAAATTGCACAGCAGCATGGACTTTTAGCAACTCACTTGACCTTGCCTTGCCATAAACTCTCATTTTGCACTTGGATTTAGCATTTATTGTAAAACCTGTTGTAAACAATGCCCTTTCTTTATTGGTAAACAGCTGTTCATGAATTTAATCATGATGACTACATTAAGATATGAAATTATGTAACTTGAGTTTAATTTTTGTTTACATAATTTCCTAATGTACTTTGGCAGAAATAAATTCTTGAGTTTTGTGGTGAAAAGTCTGTTCCACTTCAAAAATGAATAATGCAGTGGGCTCAATTGCCACGGAAAGATTGTGAGATTGGATTTTTCATATAAATTGTGAGGGTTAACAAATCTTCCAGTTATCTAACTTTCTACCATGTTTGACCCATGATCGTGAGAAGGCTCAACACCACCTTCTCGAGGGCAACTAGGGATGGGCAACAAATGCCGGCCTTGCTGGTGATGCCCACATCTGGAGAATGAATTTTTTAAAATTGTAATTGGCAAGCAGGTTCACGTGACTTGAACCATCGTTCCAGCCCGTCCTGCCATTGGATGGTGCTCCTTTGACCCGCCCCAAGAATCAAAAATGTGTGGTTTGGGGGACCGGACGCTCTGCATACGCTGCATACTGGGTAGCACAGTGCGACACTTTGACATTGTGAGCTGACTTTTTCGTGAGGGCATAACTCTGAGGTAGGAAAGTGTTAATAACATAAGAAATAGGAGCAGGAGTAGGCCATACAGCCCCTCGAGTCTGCTCCGCCATTCAGTAAGATCATGGTGATCTTCTACATCAACTCTACTTTCCCGCTCTATCGCCATATCCCTTGATTCCTTTTATATCCAAAAATCTATCGATCTCAGTCTTGAATATACTCAATGACTCCACATCCGCAGCTCTTTGGGGTAGAGAATTCCAAAGATTCACAACCCTCTGAGTGAAGGAATTTCTCCTCATCTCTGTCCTACATGGCCGACCCCTTATCCTGAAACTTTGGCCCCTAGCTCTAGACTCTCCAGCCAGGGTAAGCGTCCTCCCTGCATCTACCTGTCAAGCCCTCTTAAGAAATTTATACGTTTCAATGAGATTACCTCTCATTCTTCTAAACTCCAGTTTTGCCTGCGTTTCCCAGGTCCTTTGGCTACTAAGTTTTGATGATGAAAAGAACACGCTTGCAGACGCAGTGGACAAGTACTGCATTGGCGTGCCACCCATCCAATGGCTGGCCTGGATTCCTCAACTCTTGACATGCTTGGTTGGCTCGGAGGGAAAACTACTTCTTAACCTGATCAGTCAAGTACGTATGCGTTTGTAAAAGTTAACACTGAGCTTTGGGTTATCATGAATGAATGAGGACCTACCTAGGTACGGTAGCATAGTGGTTATGCTTGACTAATGATCTGGAGACATGAGTTCAAATCCCAGCATAGCAGCTGGGGAATTTAAATTCAGTTAATTAAATAAATCTGGATTAAAAGCTAGTATCAGTAATGGTGACCAGGTAACTATCAGATTGTCGTAAAAACCCATCTGGTTCACTAATGTCCTTTAGGGAAAGAAATCTGCCTATATGTGATTCCAGATCCATGTGGTTGACTCTTAACCGCCCTGTGACATGGTCCAGTAAGCCACTAAGTTGTATAAAGCGGCTCACCACCACCTTCTCGAAGGCATTTCGGGATGGGCAATAAATGCTGGCCAGCGACGCCCACATCCAATGAATTAAAAAAAAACTTCTAACTCACAGATTAGGGTATTATCAAACTTTCCTCATTCATCGAATAAATTCACTCTTCCATATTGAATGTATCCATATAAACCACTTAACACCAGAATTTGATTAATGTGAAGGGCCAATTCTGCACAAATCTGCACTATGTATAATGCAACATTATATGTACAAGTATTTTAATATTACAAAATTTACTGTTCAATTTGTCAAAAGAATCTAGCATTTTGGAATCACAGTTGCTCCTACAGTAGTCTATTAATCCTCTGACATTTCTATTACATATTTATGTCCCGAACACAATTGGGAAACTTATTCCTGGGAAAGATTTAAGTATATTCCCAGAATAGGTTCTTTACAATGACACACTTTGCATAACTAAGCTGCAAGTTACTGAAACTGTAGATTATAGAAAAATAGATTCCGAGTTTATGCCTTTCCACTTTCCTGTTAAATGACTTTTGATCCTTCAGTGCGTTAATGAAGGATAGTAAGGTTATGGAATAGGAGTGTTAGAAAGTGGGTAACAGAAAAAGCAGGTGTCTGAACTATTGAATTTGTGTTAAATTGGCGAGGTGGGAGATATATTTATCATATTGTTGCATAGACTAGGCTTGTATTCTCTTGCGTATAGAAGATTAAGGGGTGATCTAATCGAGGTGTTGAAGATGATTAAAGGATTCAATAGGGTGGATAGAGCGAAACTATTTCCTCTGGTGAGGGCATCCAGAAGTGGGCATAACCTTAAAATTAGAGCCGGCCGTTCAGGGGTGATGTCAGGAAGCACTTCTATCAAGACTAGTCAGCATTTCATTAGCAACTGCGAATCCTCAGCTTGTTGCAGGCTATATCTTTTTACATTAAGTGGCTATTTCTCACTTTGGTTGCTGCGTTCACAGTGTATAAGATTACACTAATAGGCAATGCCAGCATGTAGTGTTGGGTCTATTGGGAATTGTGGCCTAATTTAAAGACTGGTTGATGTCATTATGCACATACTAAATTGTGCAGAAATATGATAGCTGGCTTTCACCAATTAATCGCTGATCAAACATTAAAGCAGTTTTAGCTGTTTTGTAATGCTATTATCGAAGGCATAAATTTAACTTGGAAGGTACAGAGTAATGAAACACACTTCACTGAAATTGTTGATGATGCATACAATTTCAGTAACAGTATGATAATTTGCAAATGGTGTACAGTTAGTAACATAGTAAAGAACAGGATAACAAAAGACTATACTGTCCACCTGACCAGCCCCCAAAATTAATACTGCTCAATCGCTCACTCCCTCAAACATCTATCCAATTCCCTCTCCAATTCCACACACTCTACCTGCCTGGGTAGTCATCTATAGCTAGTCAGTTATTAGCACAAAGATTTGTCCATAAATAAACCTACAATAGTGTCAGCTGTAGTTCAGTTGTAGCACACTCGCCTCTGAGTCAAAAGGTTGTGGGTTCAAGTCCCACTCCAGGGACTTGAGCACAAAAATCCAGGCTGACACTCCCAGTGCAGTACTAAGGGAGTGCTGCACTGTCGGAGGTGCCGTCTTTTGGATGAGACATTAAACCGAGGCCCCGTCTGCCCCCTCAGGTGAGCGTAAAAGATCCCATGACACCATTTCAATGAAGAACACAATTAAGATCACAAAAAAAGAGATTACCTGGTCATTATCACATTGCTGTTTGTGGGACCTTGCTGTGCGCTGCCGTGTTTCCTACATTACAACAATGACTACATTTCAAAAGTACTTAATTGGCTGTAAAGTACTTTGGGACATCCTGAGATCATGAAAGGCGCTATAGAAATGCAAGTCTGTCTGTCTTTCTTTGAAACTCTGTTTACATCACAAAAAGTTTTTGTTAGTAACTCCATCCAGTCTTACTTTGTATTAAAGCTCTAACTGGACAGGAAGTGGAATTGTTAAGCTAGGGTATGGTCATGCTTTTGTTGCCAACTTTTGCCAATTTAACTGCAACAAATGTTATCTCTGCACATTCCTCATTTGACAGTGCAGGATCTGAAGCACAATAGCTACAATAAATGCTAAGTAGCTCCTTGTGTTTTTTATTGCTTGGTTGTTAGTGGTCTTTTCAGGCTCATTGTTTTCTATCCGCTTATAGAAGATGATGATATATCACTTATTGGGTGCCTGTCTGTATTGGCTGTGAATTGCAAAGTGTGTCTCTAACACGGCAAATTGACTTAGTTGGCAGCACCTTTGCTGCTGAGTCAGGAGATTATGGGTTCAGACTTGGTACATGATCTTGGCTGACGTTTCCAGTGCAGTATTGAGGCAACACTGCATTGTTAGAGGTGTCGTTGCTCAGCCTAAGGCCCAAGCTGCCTTGCTCGTTTGGATTTCAAAGATCCATGACACTGCTTGAAGAGCAAGGGGATCTCCCGATGTCCTGACCACCATTCCTCGTTCAACCAACGCTACCTATCGACAACCATGCTTGGAAGGATCAGATTTTTGGGCCTGTTGTAGACTAATTGATGGAGATTGATTGCTATAATTAGTCAACAACCCCATTGTACCATGTGACTACCAAGATGGTAGAAGGCGAACGAGATGGACTTTGGTCTTTTTTTGTCTAGCAATATTTGTGTTCCTATTTAGCTGATCATTGCATTTTAGGATCATGCTGTGTGCAGAATGCTTTTGCCTACATCACTGCGCTTCAGTGCAATTTAATTGTTTGCGAATCACTTTGAGACATTGCCAAGGTAGATAAAAAGGTGCTATTTTGGACACAACTCTTGTTTTAATGCCTGTATTTTGGTGGGTTTTTTTAAGGTTGGAAGAGTGTATCCCCAGGCTGTCTATTTCCCAATCAGGACACTGTATTTGACCCTGAAGATTGAGCAGCGGGAACGCTACAAAAGTGGTAAGGCTTTGGCTGGTGTGGACGTGACCTGCTTTAATCTAGTTCCCAAGCCAGCTGGTGTAGGAACAGGGGTTATTGCAGCATTGGACATTCTGGGTAGGGGTCCTTGGGACCATATTCCCCTAGAGACAGTGTTGCTATGGGCTAGGGGTGAACTGCAAGTGAAGGTCACAGCATCAGCAGTTCCACTGTCTCTACTTTGGGCCACAGAATGCTCACAATCCTTCTTCCTATCAGGATCTGTCAATTCTCTCTTCACTTTACATCCTTTTTAAAACTCGACGCAGTAACTCCATTTTCTGTATTTGGCTATGAAAAGTATATTTTAACTGCACTTTTGATCTATCTAATCATATAATATATATTCCCCTTAGTGTAGATGTTCATGCCAATGCTGGGTTTCGTGTCAAAGCTCTCGTCTTGTCTTGTATTAATACAAGGACTTGATAATAAATGACATTCATCTCAGGAAATGTTTGTAACAGACTGTGGTGCCCCGTTAAAGATTATTTGCCCAGTTTCCAACATAGTTACAGAAGCTTTTTGTCTTCATGATAAGTAATCAGAGGAAGATATACCCAGCTGCCAATGTGATTAGGGCTCAGTTAGTTCCTACCGTGATATTTTCAATGTTTCATACATTGGTACCGCATTACCTGCTATTGGATATTTACAAAACTGAGAAAATTATTGTCGATCATCAAATTTCCTTGTAACTATTGGGTTATTTGTCCCATCAGTGAAACTTGTGTAGTGACGTTAAATTAGAATTTTTAATGGTTTGATTTTTTATTTAGATGGGTCTTTGACGGCTGCATTCTCTTTTAAAGTATATATTTTGTACAATAGCAAAATATTCCAGCGAGTACAACAAACTCCTCCATTACACAGGCGGAGGTTTTGGTCAAGGAGAAGGGTCTTTTGAAGGCAGGGAGGGAGGTGACAAAGTAATGAGAAAGGATGACCTATCATACGGAGCATGCTACTTTAAGTACACTAAAGGGAATCAGAACCAAAACTTTCATGGTTTTATTTTAATGTGGGTTTGCAGCAAGCATTCAAAAGGTTAATAAATTACATTTTGTTTTTGGTTTAAATATTAAAACTGAACAATTTGCAGTTTTATCTGAGGTAGAGATTAAAAAAAAACAGTTCCTCACACACCAAAAATATAAGATGTGCAGTCCCCTTTTATCTTGTAAAGATTAATTTATTAAGTGACCACAGCTTTGTACAAGCTGGATTACGAATATAAAGATGCCTTTTAATAATTCCTTTGTATAGGCAGCAGTGCCCTTTTATCTCCCAGGCATTGTGGCTATTAGGAATGAAGCTAGTTGGAGGCTCTCGAGCTAATGGAGAAATGTAGGTCAGTAAATCAGAAAGAAGGCTTTTCTGAGAGGAGGGGGATGATGCTCGCTCTGGAAGCACTTAGATGGCACCAATGTGAAGTCTATTGATAAGTATCCTAAATGCTTTGGTGGGGGGGGGGGGGGGGGGAAATGTAAATTCCAGTGAATAATGCACACCTAACTGGGTTTATATAGCTAATAAAAAAAATTATTTATGTGTGTCTGTGATAATAAGTATGTGTATGTGTGATAAATCTATATTTATATCTTGCATTATGATATTTTACCAGTACTGTATAAGTTTGTATTTTCGGGATAACTGGAGGTATAACACAAACTGGGGAAACAGTGTTCTGGATTCGGCAGTGGTTGCAACAGCTGTTCTGAAGCGTAACAGAAGCTTAACTGAGGGCCACATTTCTCTCTGTTGCAGACTCAGGACAGCAGCAGCCGGGTTCAGTTGGCACTCAGTCTCACTCTGCCTCCGACCCCGGGCCGATACGGGCCACCGCACCCATGTGGCGCTGCAGCCGGATAATGCACATGCAGCGGGAGCTTCACCCGACCCTGCTCTCGTCCCTGGAGGGCATTGTGGATCAAATGGTGTGGTTCCGTGAAAACTGGCATGAGGAGGTTTGTCCTTCCTTTCTTCCCCTTTCTTTCTTTCTTCTCTTCTTTACGCTTCTTCTCTTTCTTTCCTTTTCCTTCTTTCCCTTTCTTCTCGCGAGCCTGATCTGTCTTGACTTTTTTTGAGAAATGCCTTGAAGATAATATTTTATATTCATTAGGATTAAAGTTAAAATGCAGCTGCTCTTCAGTGTGATATGTTTAAGCTTGCTTTGCATTTACACGGTTAAATGTTTGTACAAAGGTGCATCTCGAGAGGCACTGGGTATTTGTTTGAAGAAGTCAGGATTTCTTTTAATTGGTGATGAAGCTTGGTTAGTCTTTAACTCCTCCTTTTGGCTATATTTCTATCCCCCGCCCCTCCCATTTTATCCCACCTTGTGCCAAAATCCCTGCCCTATCTAGGGGTGGGCAGGTGTCATGTTCTGTCCGTAATGCAATGCAACTGGCAACTTGGGTATGGATGAAGGTGACATGAGTTGACCCAACCTCAAAACTAGGTGAAGGCGCTTGACAAATTTGCAAACCGTTGGCAAGGTCAGATTTTGAAAAAATGGCTGGATAATCTTTCGTTCCTATGCCGACCCCAGCCTTCAGGATGCTGGTTACTTCACGGTAACTGTGGGCTTTGGCCTGAAACTGGGCCCCACAATGACCTAATTTATATGTGCTTGGCATAAGAGTGCTGATCCAAGTGGCATTAAATAAACAAGGATCATGTGCCTTTCTAGAAGGATGAAGTTGCTCAGAAATATCTGCAGTAATTACCAGAATGAGCAATGCAATTGAAGAAGTGGTTTTACTAGAAGCTTGGAATGGGGGAAGCTGTCCCTCACTGATAAGACCAGTATATCTGCATGAGCTGGCCTTTCTGTTGTAGCTTTAAAAAAAATGTTCTGCTTGGCACCTTGCCTCAAGTCCAATTGTCCCACCCCTTCCCCATCTATCCCCTCTTCCCTTCAGGGACCAGCCACTCGCTTCCTGTTGGAGGGCAGCAGATGCAGATGTGCGCGCAAAATGTTTGTGTCTATAAAAGCACTCAGTCAAACCGTAACACCGCTCAATCTCTACCTCAAACTCTTGTAGCGAATCTTAGATATTACACAATGGAACTTTTTATCGGTATTCCAATTATTCTCCTTGTTTGATTATCTGCCAGAATTTATGTGGGACAAAGCCTTGCACAAGATGTCACCTCGTTGCACATCCCATTATAGTTCCATTGCGTCTCCTTTTGTTAGTGAATATAAAACGAAATAATCTTTTTCTTATCTGCACTGTGCTTCTCTTCATTCCCATGCTTAGGGTATTGATTGTAAGCCAAATATTGGGAAACGTTGATTATCCACAGTTTTGGTTATCCACCAGAGTACAGCAAATAACGGAAATTCCACTGCAATATCACACTGCCCGTTTATAGAGTGAAGTGTCAGTTTAGTGCTATTAGTGCATTCGATGCACTTCACTGCAGCCTGGCAGGCGTGCATTTCCCCTCTTCCTTTTCCCACCCCCTCCTCACTGTTCTAAGACTTGACTGAGGAATAAATTGAGCACGGGCAAAGTTGTTTTCTGCCAAAGTGGGCAACAATTGCACAGCAAGCCACCCTCTGCCAATTATAAATGTCACAGAGAAATGCATTTAAAAAGCACCTTTCATGACCTCAAGGCGTCCCAAACGCTTTACAGCCAATTAAGTACTTTTGAAGTGTAGTCACACTTGTAATGTAGGAAATGCGGCAGCCAGATTGCGCACAGCAAGCTCCCACAAACAGCAATGAAATTATGGCCAGATAATCTGTTTTTTAGTGATGTTGGTTGAGGGATAAATATTGACCAGGACACCAGGGAGAACTGCCCTGCTCATCTTCGAAATAGTGTCGTGGGATCTTTTACGTCCACCGGAGAGGGTAGACGGGGGGGCGTCAGTTTAACTGAAAGACGGCACCTCTGACAGTGCAGCACTCCCTCAGTACTGGACTGGAGTGTCAGCTTAGATTTTGTGCTCCAGTCTCTGGAGTGGGACCATCAAGAAGGCATGTTCAAAGTCTAGGGATAAGTTGGACCCATCAATCTATTGGGAATGCTACACCTCTTGGGTAGAATTTCAGAAAATGTACTTTGACAATTGACATAGTGATTCTCTTGCCTTGATAACATTTTTAAGCTTTACTACTTAATCTGTTTTATTTCACTGCAGAATCTTTTGAGTACTGAAATATCTAGCTGTCTTGTCAAAATGACATTTTCAGTATGCTAATCAACTATACTCTTGGAAAAGCAGACATTTCTATTGAGCACCTAATGCTTCCGTCAGTGCCAACAGGCTACATAATAGTTCAATCAGGCAGTGAAACCCTCACTCAGTGTCCTAACTAGTCTGCAGAGCTCCTAGAATGTGAATTGAAAAACATGTTGAATGCACTTCATTATATATGTAGCCCAGCAAGCATATTGCTTGAATAGTTGTATCAAGACCTATTTGGAAAAAAGAAAGACTTACATTTGTATAGCGTCTTTCACGACCTCGGGTTGTCCCAAAGCGCTTTACAATCAATGAAGTACTTTTGAAGTAAAGCCTCAGTTGTAATGTAGGGAAATGCGGCGGCCAATTTGCACATAACAAGGTCACAGAATCACAGAATCCCCACAGTGCAGATAGAGGCCATTTCGGCCCATCGAGCCTGCACCGACACATATCCCACCCTATCCCCGTAACCCCACGTATTTAATCCCCTAACACTAAGGGTCAATTTATCATAGCCAAATCAACCTAACCCGCACATCTTTGGACTGTGGGAGGAAACCGGAGCACCCGGAGGAAACCCACGCAGACACAGGGAGAATGTGCAAACTCCACACAGACAGTCGCCCGAGGCCAGATTTGAACCCGGGTCCCTGGCGCTGTGAGGCAACAGTGCTAACCACTATGCCACCGTGCCCCACAAACAGCAATGAGATAAAGACCATCTTTTTGTTTAGTGGTGTTGGTTGAGGGATAAATATTGGCCGGGACACTGGGGAGAACTCTACTTCGAAATAGTACTGCGGGATCTTTTACATCCACCTGAGAGGGCAAACAAGGCTCGGTTTAGCTTTTCATCTGAAAGACAGCACCTCCAACAGCACAGCACTACCTCAGTGCTGCACTGGGAGTGTCAGCCTCAATTACGGTTCTTTTTTATTCGTTCTTGGGATGTGGGTGTCACTGGCAAGGCCAGCATTAATTGCCCATCCCTAATTGCCCTTAAAAGTCTCTGGCGTGGGGCTTGAACACACAACCTTCTGACTCAGAGGTGAGAGTATTGAGGAAAGTTCTTGCTGTGCATTCTGCCGTAATATCTAAATGTATTTTTTGGTACCTAGGTGCTGAGACAACTACAGCAAGGACTGGCGAAGTGCTACTCCGTGGCTTTTGAGAAGAGCGGAGCTGTGTCTGATGCCAAAATCACACCTCACACTTTAAACTTTGTCAAGAAGCTCGTGAGCACTTTCGGAGTTGGCCTCGAAAACGTTTCCAATGTATCCACCATGTTCTCGAGCGCGGCCTCCGAGTCCCTGGCGAGGAGGGCTCAGGCCACAGCGCAAGACCCGGTCTTCCAGAAGCTCAAAGGACAATTTACAACAGGTGAGTAAACACATTCGTTTGCAACATCATCGGTCAGTTTAAACGCTGGATTTGGCAGAGCAGTTGCCTACCTGGAGGGCAGGTGGTATCTTTCTAAAGAGTAACATATGACAGCGTTCCTAGTTTGTAGGTGTAGCGAACGTGATGGCTTCACAATGTTGAACTTTATTTAAGAATCTCCCCCAATCGCCCAGCAACTGCACGGTCTTGCCCCTCACTATCTCTGTAACCTCCTCCAGCACTACAACCCTCAGATCTGTGTTCCTCCAATTCTTGCCTCTTGTTGCATCCCTGATTTTCGTTGCCCCATAATTGGCGGCCGTGCCTTCAGCTGCCTAGCCCCTAAAGCTCTCCACATCGTTACCTCTCTCTCATTTAAGACGCTGCTTAAGCCCTACCCACCTGTCCTAATATCTCCTTATGTGGCTTGGTGTCAAATTTTGTCTGCTTACGCTCCTGTGAAGCGCCTTGGGAAGTTTTACTACGTTAAAGGCGCTATATAAATACAAGTTGTTTATCCATTGACTAGCTGTGCAGTTCAGATGAGACGCTCCTGTGTTCAGTCTCCAGCCTGTGCTGAGCCAGCTCATCCCAGTCAGGGCAGTGCCAATGGCGCTTCTATTGGCCTCACTATGCTTGCGTTAGGGAGGAGAAAATGGGCTGTGGTTCTCACTGACGGTCGCTCTCCAGCGACCCCTGTGGTCGTGTGCCTGTGAGGCCAGGACCCAACACGGATGCAGTGTTCCCACCTTCCGCTGACGCTCAGCGATTCGGGCCTCACGCAGGCAGACTGGCCATTTCGACATACCAGAGGCCATCTGGTGCCTGTAGGACCGAGTTCGCAAAGGCATCTGTGCCCTCAGGAGAGGAGGGCCCAAAATGGCCAAGAAATAAAATAATAAATGTAAACTTTCTTTAGTGGAAAGGAAGCTTTTATTAAAACAAATAAACTATGGCAGATAGTCTGCAGCAGTTGATGCTGTTCCCGATTTTAAAAACTAGTGACTTTTCTAAGTAAATGAGAAACTGTTCCCAATGGCTGAAGTGTCGATAACCAGAGGGCACAGATTTAGTGATTGGTAAAAGAACCAGAGGTGACATGAGGAAAACATTTTTACACAACAAATGGTTAGGATTTGGCATGCACTGCCTGATAGGATGGTGGAGACAGATTCAATAGTAGCCTTCAAAAGGGAATTAGATAAATACTTGAAGGAGAAGAAATTGCAGAGATAATGGGAAAGAGCGGGGGAGTGGGACTAACTGGATTGCTCTTCGAATGAGCCGGCGCAGACTCGATGGGCCGAATGGCGGCCTTCTGTGCTGTACTACTCTATGATTCTATGATTTTGCAAGCTGTCGGAACTAAACCTAAACAAGCTTCCTAAGAAGACAACTCTCAAGATTTATGAAAATGCTTCCTAACGATTGAAAGCATTTGGCCATGATTGTTTTTGCAGCTTTACTATTGAAGTCTTACCAGTGTTGCATGCCATAACTTAAATCAGATTACTAAAACAATGTTCTCATGATCTGCCGCTTACTGTGCGATGCAATATATACCCAAAGTTTAATGCTCATCAAGCTGACGGATGCCAGTACTAAAGATGGAATGCTTTTCCACTCTTGGCACCCATTGTCCGCATCAAGCACACCTAGTCAGATTAGGCACGATAGAGATTTACAGCACAGGAGGCTTCCATTCGGCCCATAGTGTCTATGCTGGCTGCAATCCCACTGTTCTTCTCTCTCCCCATATCCCTATATCATCCCCTCCTTCAAGCATTTATCAAATTTTCTCTTAAAGATGCAATGTACCCTCGACCATTGGTTGCGGCATAGCATTCCAGGCTCCAAGAGCTTTGTGTGAAGCAATTGTCCCTAACCTGTCTACTCACGTTTAGTGACGGTTTTAAGTTGATGAAATGGAAAGGTAGCTAGTTAGAAAAGCATGTTGCTAATTTCTAAGTGCTATATGCCAAATAAACAATGGTAATAGAGGCACTAATTACATCCAATAAGCCACTATGTTAGTTCATTGTACCTTCTCTTCCCCCCCCCCCCCCCACCACACAAGACCCACAAAAGGAATTCTGATCTAAAGTTAAGATTCCCTTGATTCAAGTCATGCTCTGAAGTCCAGCTTCATTAATTCAGTCTTGTTTTCTGAACCCTGAGACAGGGCCGTTGTTTTAAGGTGATGATTCACAGTGAAACTGCATTGCATTTCAGTCTCTGATGTTTTTTCGGATGCATCAAATTTATTTCTTCTCCTCCTGCATGTGCTGACTCGTGTTGAGTATAGTTCCATGGATGCCCTCTGTTGCCTTGCCCATTTTCATACCCTAGTCTAGACAATGTGCACTGGCATGCTCTACAGCTGTGGGCAGGCCTCCGAGCTGAGCCTGAACCTGATCTGGTCCCCATCTGGTGTTCACACACGCAAACTTTCCAGCAGGGATCACTGGATAGTGACCAAGAACAAGAGCCCTGGCAGATTCTCCACTCTTGGCTTCGGGGGACACTGAGGCCGATTCTAGTATCGATCGCCTCAGCTT